>NW_023615960.1:0-60001 GCF_013339695.2 Rhipicephalus sanguineus
ACCCTCCCTTTAGGTCTTTTAGCGATCTGGTTATCTGCTCCTGCTCTGCCCTTCTCAGTCATGCCGAAAAGACACTGAGGAGTGAGTTCGACAGTGCACACTTGACTCACCGTGCAGAATACGGGAGAGACCGTGTTCTGCGAACCGTGCGGGACAAAGCAACATTGTACGGCTATCAGAAGCGTAGCCAAAAATTTTTTTCGGGGGGGGGGGGGGTTCAACCATCTTTTTTGTATGTTCGTGCGTGCCTTTGTATGTGCACGTACGCACATGCAAAATCGAAACATTTCGGGGGCGGGGTTTCAACCCCCTCCCACTGTCCCCTGGCTACGCCCCTCACGGCTATGTTCAACTGTTGGCGCCTTTGTGCCATCTTAAGCAATAACATTTTTGCTTTCCTGTCTTACAGCTCGGGCACGTCTTAGTTTAGAATTATTTGCATTGATGTGAAAATTTATTGCGCCTATACTTACGATATTGGCAGCCTAAAACGTTGTTCTGCCTGCCTATTCTTGGTGCCTAAAACGAGCTTTTTTAATGCCCAAAAATCCGGCCTTTAATGATGACTATGTTCAAGAACTGTCAAGAACCCCTCCTACACATACACACAGGTTCGTGAAACGTGCGCGCGTTCTCCGTCGTAACGGAGATGTATAAGCATAACAACTGTAACGCAACTGTAACAATTGCAACTGTGACTGTAACGTACGTGCAGTGCGCCTGCGCATGCCTCTCGACTGCGTACCATATATCTAGGAAAACTTTCCTGAATGAAGCTTAGTTGCGAGTAACGCCTGTCCTGCGCATCTGTGCTTCTTTGTTCTGTTCGAATCCGTGCTCCGTGCTCGCCATTATTGAAGAAAATAAGCACTACATATCAGCTTACCGCGTCTGGTGTTGGTTACACCCATGTTGCTGTTGGCATTGTTACGCAGCTGTAAACAACTGGTTATATAATCCATATTCCACTCTTCAACATATGAATGTGTGTATACCACTTCCACATTTCTCTAGCGTCATCCCGTAAATTTTCGCTCAATGCGAAAAAACACCAGGCCTGCGCGGAAAGCGCAGCACAGTCACAGCGAAAGCTTGGAGAGCAGCATTTCTAGAGCTCGTTGTAAACTCTCTTGGGGCTACTAATAGAAGTACACTAGCAAGGTACTCACTACGTCATAAATCACAATATTTTTGAAGTTGGGAAGCACCTACAACGCCATTATTCATCATTCTGCGCAGAAACGAGATACCAGCTACTCATATGTAAGCCATTATGTGCACTTTGTTGATGTGACGACTGATGAAGATGAAGAATTGTGGCTCAGCCCTAAGTAAAGGGTTGGAAGCTTTTAACGACTCACCAGTTACATAATTCGCATTGTGTGATTGCCGGTCTCTATTTCGCTATCCCAGCATACAATATAACATACGTTGACGTGAGACTGAGAGAGAGAGGGGGGGGATTTATTGAGACCCTGATGAAATGGATCATGCGCTTATGCGCTTCCTTGGCAACCAATACAAGTGCACTTGCGAGGAACCCACTACGCTATACATCATTGTAATTTTTGAGAAGCAGGGAAGCAGGCACTATGCCATTTTTCGTCATTCTACGGAGAGCTGTGGTACCTACTAAATGCATGTAAGGCATTATGCGCACTTCGATGATGCTGTGCCTGATCACGATGAAGAATTAGGGCGGAGCACTTTGTAACGGGCTGGAAGCACCCAACAACCTACTCTTTGCGCAATTCGCATTGTGTGACGCCTGGTTACAGAATTCGCGTTGTGCTACGCTTGGTGCTTATTTTACTCTTCTACCATGCTATATTCCATATGCTATTGTAGTTCCTTCCCGACGTGAAGCCTGTATAGGGTCTTTTTGCAAAGCTGTTAAAGCACCGGCATGGCTCAGAGGTTGAATACTGGGCTCCCACTCAGAGGACCCAGGTTCGAACCTCGTTCCATTCTGAAAATTTTTTCTTATTTCGTTTTTTTTTTCTTATTTCGAGCGATACTGGTTACGGACACCGGCGCCGGCGGCGGCGGCGGGCGCCAAAAACGGCCGCTGAAATGATCTCATAACAGCTTTCGCTGTAAAATTACGCCACAGTCACCACCCCACACATGCTTCGCATAACATCGATTCCCACGGTACGTGGGATCTGCCGAATTTGTTCCTCCAACAATTTCGCTTTTTCTCCATCTTTCTTTCTCTCTGTGCTCGTTCTCCTCTCGCCCATCAGAGTTATTGCATGCCACGTTGGTCAAATCGGCGCACGTGTTCAGTGAGCGACGACAGTGAAGACGACGACAGTTAAGAAGAGGACGAAGAGTGCGCGTGCCGGTTCATGATGATGGTAATTTCTGTTCACTCTGCATGGGAATAACGGTCCGGCTTAAAGAGCCCCGCTGTTAAAAAGAATATTGCTCTTATTTCCCAACGCTCACAAGCTTAGCCATGGTCCTAAAAAAGAGTTGGTTCACGCCAGGGTGTAAAAGGTCGTCTTTAATGCTCCAAACACCAACGGCTTGTTCACTGCGTTTCCGGCGTAGTTCATCAAATTAATGTGACTTTTGGTCTGTGTTACAATGGACAGAGTGCACGCTGCCTCAACACCCGCCTAAGAGAAACACACAATATTTTCAAACGCTATTACATGGTTCGCATTGAGCTGCCATTGCAATGTGTGGAAGTGCCTGCTAACATTTGACAAGACGAGCACTGAATGCGAAATAAATCGAACCTCTTAAGAACCCTCCATTAAGAACGGTGCTAATAGCTCTGCCAGCTGTCCTTCAATTGCATATATCGTCCAAGTCTAGACTTCAAGCTAACCGGTAAGTTAATCCGCCTTGGATGAGTGTGGGTGTAGGCCAGTTGTGATTCATCATTAGCGTTTACCTAACCCTGTTGCGCACTCTTGTTGTATGTTATCATGTGTCTTTATCGCCTTGTTTTGGTGGTGTTTTACAGTGCACACGTGTTCCAAACCTACATAAGCTCGGTGTTGTTTCATTAAACGATCTGTTATGAGTACCGCTTCGTGTTGTCTCTTCCTGTGTCCCGTGTGCTTTGCAGCTACCGTTATTAATCAGTGTGGTTACCGTTATTATTAAATTAACCCTTTGAGACGCTATGTACACAATTGTGTACACTACTTGTTTTTGCTATTTGTATCGACTAGGGGCTAAGAGCTTTGGATGAATTGAACCATGCATACATAAAGTTTTGGATGAACTGAACCTTCTGCATACTAAATGTTGCCCGAGAAATTTGCGAGCCGTCAGAGCGCATGCGCAGAACGCAAGCCACTCTCGGTCTCTTGCGCTCGCATTGTTCCAAGACCCTGCAGCACGTTCCTTTGGGCGACGAACAAAACCGGAGGGCGCGCGACCTCAAGAGAAGAAAACAAAGACGGCGCTTCGCAGTGGCACGGGAAGCCACAACTCGCGTTCCCTGCGGGCGTCGATTCTGGTCACTAAAATAAAATTTAATTTGGGTAAAGAAGTAAATGTCATACTTCTTTACCTCTTTGTCCCTTCACCCCTGAATATGATTTCGTTTCCTCACGTATCTAAATACATTATCATCCTTGTTCATAGGTTGGCAAACTCACTCATGAGTCGACTCAGTGAGACTCACTCAGACTCAGATCAGGCCGTGAGTCTGAGTAAGTCCGGGTGAGTAATATTTAGTGAGTTTGAGTGCGAGTGAGTCCAGTTGAGGAAAATACTGGTGAGCCTGAGTCCCAGTGAGCCCGAAGCCACATATATTTCCCGATTGAGCCTGCGTGAGCTTTACCTTTTATTGCCAACCTATGACCCTATCTTCGTCAGCTTCAGCATTGGCTGTCCTGCCTTATATCGCCTTACGTTTATTCTGACATTCATTCACGCATATCTCAACGCACTAGCGTCCATGCGCCACCTCAATATTTATTGGATGAGATGCGTGAGTTAGGTTGCCAACCTATGGCGCTATGTTGACCTTCTGCACTTAATCACCTTCTGTACCTAATTTCCACCGACGCTACTCTGAGGTAGCATCATTGTACATATACACGACATGTGCACCTACCTTCGCAACGCAGTTTTGCACGTCTCCAATTCGGCAAAATTATTCTCATTCCCTTCACAACCGCCGTACTCAAACATCTCGCACAGTCCCGTCTGTGAATTGTAGTAGTACCGCTCCTTCGTGTCGTTGTTGCAACTCCCAGGGTCCATAGGCAGGCGGCAAGGATCTGCAAACAGCGATAACACCGTGATGAGCATTGTCTTGTATTTTCATCATCATCATCATCATCATCATCATCATCGTCAGCCTGTCCTATGCCCACTGCAGGGCAAAGGCCTCTCCTATGTTCCACAAATCAACCCGGTCCTGTGCTTTCTGCTGCCACGTTATACCTACAAACTTCTTAATCTCATCTACCCACCTAATTTCTGTCTCCCCCTCACGCGTCCTTGTATTGTAGGAACAACCAAACGAATAAGGTGACCACTGTGCCCTGCGCGCACATTTTGTCTGCGTGTGCTCGTTGGTGTAGCTGCTTTCTATCGTGTAGTCTTCAGGGAGTATACAGGCTTTAGTACAACAGCGACGTTTAGCCCTATACCAGAGTCATTCAGTGCTTCTTATGGTGACGAAACTGCCGCGTCAGTTTCATATGGAGCCAGCGGACGCCACCAGGAGGCGCCGCTGTGCTTGAGAGGGCTATGCGAACGCTGCTATCGCTGGGGTTGTGGTGTGGGACAGCCTCGGTGTTTAGCCAGTGGAGTGAAACTTCCTATACCATCCATGGAACGCGATATTCGCCCGCACGCCTGGTGTTTGGGGGCGGTACTTAAACATGGCGGCAGCATTGCAGACACGCACTGGGGGGACGCCATCTTGATGAGGTTTTCTTAAACCTCCTTGATGAGGACTGAGGATTCGAGTGACGGGGGGGGGGGGGGGCGATTTATCGCAAAATTGAATTGGGATGAACCAGCAAGCCAATTGAGCGAGTGAAGGTATTCAGATGGCGAGCGCCTCCTCCTTCCTGTTTGCGCAAACCACCCCATGATCCAAACGGTAATCGTTGCGTTCTGATTGATGAAGTTGGCCTATCCACTATTCCTACACCCTATTCTAGGTAAGACTTTGTCTTTGTTTACGTGTACACATAATTAAACAAGAACAAAGAGCAGAGTTTGTTTGAATGTTTTATTGCGTAAACGTACCAGTCATACAGTAAAACAAACAACTTGGATGTTTTACGTTTTTAGTCGCACGCAAAAGTGCACTGCACAAGCCCGCATTCTAATAACTAGGTAGTCAAGCGAGTGCATACACAGTCTATACGAAGACAAAACAAAATCAGTAAAAACTATGCACAACTTCACAGATCGTACCTTTCGTCCGCCGGGATCCGAAAGAATTTTATGCTGGTGTGGCGTGCAGATTTTCGAAACCACTCAACAAAGCACGATTTGTGATGACAGCGTGAATCCATCCATGCGTATGTTTCGTCGAAGCTTGCAAGGGTTTTCGCTGAAACAAACTTTAACGGTGGAAAAAACGGCCTTTGGACACCGTAGGCCGTAGCGTAAATCGTCGGCGCGACAGAAACGCCCCTTTTTCGCAGTGAGAGATAGGACAGCGCAGTTAACGTTTTCGACTCCGCGTGGCGCTCGTATTTTCGCCATCTCGAACTGCTACCATTTAGGTTCACTTGCGTAGTAAAAACTCCGTAGTTAATAAGTATCCTGGTAATAAATATAAAATGGAACAACAACGTTCATTTATGTCGTAGATAGTACCGCCCCAAAACATTAGGATCGCTTGCGGTCGCGGGACAGAAAAACCGCGAAGTTTCATCCCCCTGTTTTAGCTTTCTAAACTTCCGCAACGGTCGCTTTGCTTTCACGCTTTTACTTTTAGCACTCAGCATACATAAATACATTCGTGAACGCGTTTTATGTTTTAAAATGAGCACCCGGGAGGAAAAAACCCAGCAGCGGACGCGTTATTCCAAGGTCGGAGGTTTGGTCCCTGCCGGCGGCAAGTTTTCTTTCGTCCACTTTACTTCCTTCACATTTATATCCCAATTATTACAAATAACATCCCCTATACTTTCCTTGGCATTACTGTTTGTTAGTTCTCATTAATATTGCGTCTAACAAAAAACACGAGCCCCTAAAAGTAATCTTTCCTTCAGCTCAAGACATGCAGCTCGCTGGGGTACCAGCCGAAAAACTACGAGTATTTGGGGATTAACGAAATAATACCAAGATATAATTACGAAAGCCGAAGCGGGGGACTTCTGAATGATTTTTGCCTTCTAGGGTCCTTTTAGATGTACCAATTCTCAGCGCACTGGCGTTCTTGCATGTCGACCCCATCGAAATGCGGCCGCTGCGACCTCCCAATCTCGTTTGGTCTCAACACTACGACACTACGATAGTTACAGCTGTTTAACATCTCCTTCAAATTAAACACCGTGCATTCGCAGCAATGTGCCAGCTGTGCCAGTTGTAAACAAAGGCAAAAATACAAGCTTTTACACGCCCATTCGTATGGCTACGATGCGGTATAAACAGGGCATCGGCGATGCTCGGAGCTCTTCACAGGACGACTCATTGTCGCATTGTCGATGAGCGAGATCGAGATTTGCGCTTCGTGGGATACGAAGGAAGTCCTTCAAAAATTCCTGGAACTGCGTCAGCCTTCAGCGTTGGTTTGTCACGTTTCAGGGACACGGAGTCGCCGTTGATGTTAGTCATACGCAGTGACAATGTCCGAGGAATCAAAAATGGTTCGCACATACACGTGCATACTTCGACTCAAAGTTCAAATCGCCACTTTCCTGCCGCGGTATGGCCCGCTTCCCTTTCTCGCGCTGCTGCTTGTCTAATGGTCAAGAAAACGACACCTTTCTGGTTCCCTTGTAGCCGAAACGGCACCCCGGCACGCAACATCTGTAGGCATCCTAGTCCTGAGACAACGTTTCCCGCTAACTTAAACATATCATATCCAGCAGCTTGTCTCGCACTGCGCGAATATTGAATACGCGGACGGCGAAGACGATCGCCTGTGTGGCGCAGGCGGTGGCGCGTTGTGGCATATTCGAGCAGGCGTATGAAGCACGCCCATAGCGTGACGGTGCAGTTTCGTGACCATAAAGAGAATTGAATGACTCTGACTATACGTAAGTTACGTCCGTAGCAGTGATTCGTACTTATGAACTCCAAGTTGTGCATGGTGGGCATGACTCGAAGTTCTGCGCGCACTGGCCTGCTGCCGTGAAGATACGACGTACTGCTTTCTATTTGCGCATCAACTCACACATACGCACACGGGCGCTCATGTGCAGGTGTACAGTGATTGCCATGTCGTGTGCTCTCTTGCATATTAATTGTACGGGAATCTGCGTATGTGAGGATACATCATTGTGCATATACATGTGTTTTTTTCACGTAGCTCAATGTGCTCATGCCCTTCTGTCATGCACCACATTGGGCTTATTTATATACTGATGCATTCACCGACGCAGCACTGATAGCGAGAATGTTGTCGTCATCCTGCCGTCCAGACAACGTTCTCCGTCCGATCACAGCCTGCTGGCACAAGACCATAATTTTAACGTGACCACGACACCTCCACCATTGCCGAATGTCACCTCAAGCCGAAAGGCATAAGGTGACTCGAAGCGGTATTCGAGGGAAAACGATTGTCTTGACCGGCAAAATGGGAAACTATCGTCAATACAACATATAAAGGGAAGAGGGGAATGCGATTGGGGTGCTCCTAGAAGATGATGGTATCCTCCCGCCGACAAGGGTAACGCAACTGTCATAGTCGACAGGGGAGGCTAGAACGAAAAAAAAATGTTATTTCCTTCACAGCCCGGCCTACGAAAAGCTCACAAAAGACCCTGCTTCAAGAGTTCAGAAAGAACTAAACGAGCTCTTTGCTGACATATTAAAAAAATCACAGCATATCCACGGCTGAATGGTGAAGAGCTTGGGCGAAGCTCCTGAAGCAATCATGGTTACACCGTGAAATCTTCAGTGGTTTCGCCCAGCAGTAATCAAAGCGATAGCCCAGTACATCATCAAAGACGTGACAAACACTGTATACATTTATACAAGAAATTTTATTAATCGTAAGTGGTAGGTAGACGTGGCTTCCGTTCCCCCTTCATTATAACAACGTTATGGTCGGTGAAGTGACGGATCGGTGATGGTTCGTAGTGGGATGTTTGCAAAGACGAAGTAGTGGGCAGGTTGCAAAGGTGGCTTCCGTTCTCCCTTCATTATAACGGCTTTATGGTCGGTGAAGTAATGGATCGGTGATGAATCATAGTGGGATGTTTGCAGAGACGAAGTAGTGGGCAGTTTGCAAAAGATTGGTGATGGGAGATACTGTTCGGGAGATACTGCCGGTTACGCCTTACGCGGGACAAGGTTAGACTAAGAGGAGCTTCGCCCCTAAAATTCAAGCGGAGGCAAGATCCATCTACCTGGGACTCATCTGCCCGAACGGCTCCGCGCTTGGATATTAAGGGCTTCCCAATTATATCTACAATCCTAACGTCTTACTCTGTCTAATTGTTGAATTCACAACTTATCCACTGCGTTGGCAAATAACTTCACAGGACTTCGCCTGAGGGTAGAGCCCGCATTCGCAACGCCAGCCACTACGTGGAGCGTACGAAAGAAATGACAGGTGAGCCGCGATGAGTGCATCACTGGTTCGATGTCGTGCCCATGATGTCGTGTTCCTGTTCACTGCCCTGAATGAAACCTAATTCCACAGGAAGAAGACCGTCCTGAACACCGATTAATTGTGCCGCTTACGAGAGTTGCCTTAAGGGAACATACTTCAGTATCAACATGAACTTCTACAGACAAGCCAGCGGGACTGTGACGTGGCGGCGATCTCTATTACAGCGGCGAACCTGACAATCGAGCATGTAGGACAGACTGCACTAAGTCCCTTTATTAACACGCCGAAAGTATTTGTGATGTATTTGAAAGACTGCTTCTGAATCATCGAGCAGTTGGCAGCAGCCCACTTGAACTCCGTCATCCAGGCGATTCAGTTAACGCTGGAACGAGAGGAAGTCTCGACGCTCCTTTTACTGGATGCTTTGCTCCAGGTTAGCGCATGATCTTTTTGGTATACAGAAAGCCCACGCATACTGGCAGGTATTTTCAATTCGATTCCAATCATCCTGCTGTTCACAGACCCTCCGCGGTGTCTGCCCTCTTTTCACGTGCGAGAGCAACCTGCACGGCAGAAGAGGAAAGAAAGATGGAGGAAAAGAATGACATTCCCAAGCTACGGAGAAACGCATACGCAAAAAGCCTTTACCAGCCATGTGTCACGTCGTGAACTGAGAGGGTAACCCTCCGCAGAGGTGGTTTTGAGAACTGTGCTCCACCAACCACCTTGTCTCCCTGATCCCTGCGGGCAAACAATAGAGACGAGCAATATCCCTGGAATCAGTCAACATCTTTCCCGGGTTTTCGGGAAACCGGGCGACATGATGAGTCACCAAACTGTTGTAAAAGCTTGTCGGATTGCTTCCAGGGCCGTAACGACCGGCCTTTTAAGGAAAAACAGCAAGGGGTCGTCTACAAGGTAAAATGTTCTGAATTTTCAGCAAGTTAGAATATGTAGCGAGAGTTTTCATGACAGAATGCACTAACACGCGAACGATGTGCCAACAGTGTAAACGCAACTGGCAGAACACTGTGAGAAGCGTGACAATAAAATCGATTTCGACGGCACTTCGGGAAGTGCCAGCAAATCGAACCCAGGTAAATCAACCGCTCGCTGGAAACAATGTCTTCAGTATGCGTGCACGGCCTTCGCGACGCGCTCGAAACCAGAAGCCGAGGTGAGACTATAAGAAGCGACAATGCGTCCACTACCAATACAGACAACCCTTGAGGAAGGAACCGAAAGGGCACCGAAACATTGGGTTCGCTTCAAAAACTTTGGCTGGTGCTATTTGAGCTCATAGAATGTGCACACGTGCGCGCGCGCGCGCGTGTGTGTGTGTGTGTGTGTGTCTGTGTGTGTGTGTGTTTGCGTGTGTGTGCGCGTGGCTGAAGCGCACCGAGGAACTTCGGACAGAGCTCCTGCAGTAATACATCATACCTCATGGCAGTACACCAGTGTGCGCATGACTTCGGCTCATGCCCACCATGCGAAACACGGATTTACTATGCCCGCATTGCCGTTAAGGACACAACTTGCGTAATGCTATACAAAACGTATATGCTCCCAAAAAGAGCACGCGATGCGAATCACCTATACTAATTAATGAGCATAAGCACAGAAAATGTGCACATCCATAATCACTTCTCTGCCTCCTGCTCGCCATTTCCGCTTATATACAAAATCATAACGACACAAGCTGTACCATTACAACTCCAGCGCGAAACCGTTAGAAATAACTTTAGGGTTTTAACTTGGCAACTTAAGATTCAATTGTCCTCTGCCGAGAGAACATTAAACTCTTACATCGTCTAGTGCGGCTTGTCGATTCTGACAAAAAATTCACCCATCTCCCGCTAAAGGGGACCATTAGGCGATGCGAAGCCGGAGCACTTGCCCGATCGCGTTCCGTTGGCGTTCGTTGGGCATGCTACCGACCTCGGGCATGCTACCGACCTCGCGTCGTGGAACGCGAAGAGGAACACTATGGGCGTCGTGTCATTCCTCTAGCTGATCGGTAATTCTCACAGGCGAGCGGCGAACGTGTCTACAGGCGCGCGAGAGGGGAGCAGCGTAGGAGAGGAGAGAGAGGGGGAGGGGACGTGCATGCGCTGGCGCTCATACGCGGCGCTGCGCAGGAGAGAATTTCGGCGTCAATTTCGGAGTCAACCGAAGCAAGCGCTGGACCGAACGCGCGTAGCGCTCTACCACTTGAAGGAGAGGAGACTAGAGGAGGAGAGTAGCGCATGCGCCGCGAGAGCAGAAGCGAGAACGCAGGAGAAGCGCAAGCATGTGCTGGTAGACAAGTGGAGAGAGTAACGCGCAGCTGTTGGAGAGAGAAGGAGGAGACTGGCACGCCGCGGGACATCCACCGAGCAAGAGATGCCTTCGCATCTAAAACATTGATGCAACTCGGCAGTAAAAACTACGGCAAAGAACCCTTATAGCATGCGATCATAGGAAATAAAGAACCAGTTTAGAGAAGGGAAACTGTAGCCTTGACAACGGTACGAAAGATAGCAGCGGTAGCGCATGCAACTACCGAAGGCACCCAAGAGATGGCGCTGCGTAAACAGGAAGCGGAAAACAAAATTTATTGTTTTTTAGGTAAAAAAAAGCAAATGGCTGCCTTTTTGTATTCCATACCGGGTGCTTATGCGCATACGCGGGTGCCTCGGCTGGTTTTTTATTCTATCCTTTTAAACAGAAGTGGACGAAAGAGGCCGGGACTCGCGTAGGGCTACGGAGGCGTCGTTATCTTCGCCCCGCTTGTTTTGAGCGCGTCGATACGCCCAGCAGCACGCCAAAGCGCCCTTCGGAACGCAGTACCTGTGCGTACGAAGGTTACATGGAACCGAAAGGCATACATTGGCAACTGGCACCAGTAAGAACAATTCACGAGTGAGTAGGAAGGAACGATAATCTTTATTGACAGTGAGCAAGCGGTAAAAGGCCCTTGTTCAGACATCGTGAGCTCGTAAACCGACTAGCCTTCGCGGTACTTCAAAGAGACAAAACAAATTAGATGACGTT
Organism: Rhipicephalus sanguineus; assembly: GCF_013339695.2. Classification (NCBI taxonomy): domain Eukaryota; kingdom Metazoa; phylum Arthropoda; class Arachnida; order Ixodida; family Ixodidae; genus Rhipicephalus; species Rhipicephalus sanguineus. Next base: position 11,750 of record NW_023615960.1, read on the forward strand.
TGTTGCCCGTTTTCCACCGTCAGCTAGCGCTCACAATAACCAACTTGTATTGTAGGACAGGCGTAAAGCATCAGCATTTTTTTTGCTACAGTTTCAGTACATGCTTTCAACGAGTACGCCTGAAGACCCCCGGGGTTTGTTGTTATTACAACATATTGCGGTCAGGCTGAGAATACCAAGCAGGTTCACGCAAAGAAATCACATATAGTGGGATGCCTACAGAATGGCGAAAACGATGAGCATTTTAACACGTGATACCGATGAAACAACCCATAAATGGGTATATGCAAGCCTCAAAGAGGTGCAGAAATACAGAGAAGGGAGAAACATTTTTCTGTCCCGGTCATTCTCTTATTGTGACTCGCCAATGGAAAGTAGGCTTCATCAACAGTCTGGCCAAGTCTTGCTCATGCCATCGCATAATTCACCTCGTTCATTTGACGAACACCAGACCTTGCAAGCACAAGTGAATAGCAGCTTTGTCCACACGTGTTAGCATACAACTCAAAAGCGAGAACAGTGAGTGTGGTAATGTTAACGAGGTCACAAAGCAGAAAGAAAAACGCTGAGCTGAAAGTACGTGTACCTGCCATCGTCGAGGAACCGTTGTAAACTGACGCCTTCGCTGGTATCGTAGCTCCTGCGGCACCCATACAGTAGCACACCGACTGCCCACCATAATTGCAATATGATTACATCGGTGAATTCAAAAAACTTTCATGCGTATTTTAGACACATTAACAATAGAATTCCGCAAAGAAAACAGGGAGCAACCAACCAGCTGCCAACCAGCGGACGATAAACTGCGCATATTCTGCGCGTTATCTGCGGCAATCCCGAGACGCAGACGGCGCCACCTTTTGCGCTTCGTCACTGGGTCACAGCGACGGTCCGCTTGCTCGCTACCGCGCGGGCGGCCGTCAGCGGTGAGCGACAAGGCAGAGGATTGTTTCAATCACTAAACAACAAATTTACATCATCTTCAAACATTACTTATCAGTTACAAGAAAAAGCACTTTTATGCGGCAATGATAGCTGTATTTCTCTTAAATATTGCTTTTATTACGGCACCTCTGGCGGATTTTTGGCGTCGCGAGGGCAGATTTGAACGGAGCCCACTATGGTTGTTTTTAGCTGCAACGGGGTCGATTTTTTTCGCCCCCCTTCGGCGATGGCTGGAACTTGAGACTTTCCGAGGCCTGATGCGATGCTTTAGATTCAGTGGCAGACCGGCGTCGCTCAAACGCGTCCCAAAACATGCCGTAGGGCCGTTGAAAGAGTGCGTGGAGAAGTCCGGAGCAAACACGACGACGTCGTCGAGGTAGCACAATCACGTGTGCCATTTCAGGTTGCGCCAGAACGGTATCCATCATGGCTCAAAGGTGGCGGGCCGCATTACACAGCCCACACGGCATGACGTTGAAAATTCCTACAGGCCGTCGGGCGTGACAAACGGCGGGCTTCGGTCGAGCGTCATCAGCCAATAAGTACTTGCCAGTACCCTGAGCGCAAACGGAGAGATGAGAAGAATTCGGCGCCTTGCAGGCTGTCAATCGTGTCGTCTATCGCGGCCAGTGGATACACGTCCTTACGAGTGATCTTGTTGAGTCATCTGTAGTCCCACACAGAACCGCACAGAACCGTCCTTCTTCGCAACAAGAACGACAGGGACGCTCAGCCCACGAAACACAGAAAACGCTAGAAAACTTCTACTAAACCTCTAGAAAGGAAAGTCCAAAAGTATATTAGAAGTTTAGTTGAGAAGTTATTTAGACTTAAGCAGCTTGAAAACTCCTGTAGCTGTGCTAACGCCACGTTATTAGAAGGCTAGAAAACTGCTTGCAAGAATCTAAAAAACCTTCTTGCCAGATCTTTTTAAGAACCATTTTTAGACATTTATTTTTCATGCAAACCACCAGCTTGTTGAGGAGCTTGCCCTAGTCAATTCGTTGCATCATGCCTGCGTTTTACAATCACGTTTAGCTGTTTCACTGTCAAGCGTAATAGATAAAGGGATACCTGCATAATATGGCGTCAGATTAATTCCTGGAGCTTCTCTAGCCGCAGAATTGATAATTCAAAAAAGGCAGAAATTCAGGGGAAGATGGAAGCTTGAAGATATGAGAAATTCTTGGACACAGGGTGTCGCTGGAGCCATTTCAACAAGCCCACTTGTCAATTCGCAACCTTGAAGAAGGCAAGTTTGCTTGTCGAAGCACTGATTCCAGCGACACCCCTTGTCCAAGAAGTTTCTCATCTCTTCAAGCTTGCATCTTCCCCTGAACTTCTGCCTTTTTGAATTATCAATTTTGCTGGCTAGAGAAGCTCCAGAAATAAACCTGATGCCATATTACGCAGGCATCCCTTTACCTATTACGCTTGACAGTGAACAGCTAAAACGTGATTGCAAAAATGCTGGCATGATACAACGAATTGACTAGCGCTGTTGCTGGAGCCAACATTTTGACAAACCAACTTGTCTTCAAGTTCCAGCCTTGAAGAAAAGTCCGCTTGTCGAAACGGCTGCAGCGACAACCTGTGTTCAAGAATTTTTCATCTCGGCAAGATTGGTGTTCTTCTGGCCGAAGAATTCGTTAATCCTGTTTATTCTTTATTCAGACATGGCATTGGCTTAATCCATTGTGCTCAAGACAACGCAAGCATTTTAATGTCGGCTCATTTTCATTACTTGTGTTTTATGGAATGCCTTATGCCGCACTTCAAAAAGTAAATGCGAAATTCCAACAAATGTTGTTGGTCATGCATAACCTTATTGTAGCAATTCCAAACAATATGTTGGTCACTTGACATAGGCTGGAGCAAAGGAATTGGTGACTTTGTTCAAGAACCTGCACGCAAAAGGCACAGTAAAGTACAAGGTGTATCAATCAAGCAGACATGTATCAGCACAACAAAAATCGGAAGGCTGTCTTGGCAAAGCACAGCAGCATATTTTGCTAAATCATCGAACATTTGTAAACGCCAGTAGGAGCAGTTCAACGGCTTATTTTGTCTCAATGAAGTGAATTTAGATATGTTAAAGAATCTTGGGTAGGCAAAATGTAGAGTTCCTCCACAGTGGTGTGCGTCAATAATATTGTGGTTTTTGGGAATACCTGGTAGAATTCTAATTTCATCCTGCACACAAAGGCACGATGACCAAGAAAATGTTTCAGTCAAGCATGCACTTACACCAGCATAACAAAAAAAAAGCGGCTACTTTGGTTAAACGACAATGAACGCTGAGCACAGGACGACATTGCTTTAGGGAAAAATTCGCCTTAGTTGGTCGTACATGCTAATAATTTTTTCGCATAACCAACACAAGAACAAAAATGGAGAGACACGACATGTGCACTAACTTTCAATAGAATGGTTTATTGCACACGAGGCAAACAGTTACACAATGCCGGTGCACTCGCACTGCATCAAGAAGCGATGCACTGAGATTTGTCTTTTTCCGTTTCATTTTTAGATATACATAACACTCATAGCTCACAGACTACTGCACATTCAAGAAAGTCTATTCGTTATCTGACAAGGACAGGGACAAAGTGCTAACACAAGTGGTACAGATTTTTGCAATTTTTGCAGCTTATAGTATTATCAATCTCGTTAGTTAAGCTCTGTTGGTTGATAAAACCTTTGAGTTCTGCAAAAAAAGGTTCACACCAACACGCTCTACAGCACAATGCAAGCCACCCATCATTGGCTTTGTTTACAAGATTACAATACTCTCTTAACCTATCATTCATGCGGCTGCTTGTTTACACGACATACTGCTTACTGCAGGAAAGAGGTATCTGATAAGCGACAGCTTCTCCACATACCACAAACCACATTCTATGTCATTTCTGGAAAGCAGTAGTCTTCTTCGGTGCTTCACTGCTAATTCTGCAAATAGATTTCAGCTTTCATGGAGCGGAAAAACTATTTGTACATTAGCAAGTGACATCAACCTTATTTTGTAGTGCAAAATTTCGTGCAAGTGTGGGACAACAGCTATTCCTTTTTGAGCGACATCACTGTTGGAACAGCAGACTAGAGCAATGGAGCGGTACTTCCTAATCGGGCCCTCTGCAACTAACACCTTTGTTTGAGCGACGTGTTTGTGTGTGAATCTTTACCATGTGCTGTGTGTCCCGTTGAGTTGTTGCGCTATTCAACTACAGAATAAAGAGGTTGGCATCACGTGCTAATGTGCAAGTAGTTTTTTTCAGCTCCATGCAAGCTGAAATCGATTTGCAGAATCGGCAGTCAAGCACCAAAGACAACGACTGCCTGCAAGAAACGATATAGGACGCAGTTTGTGGAATGCAGAGAAGTCATTTATCAGATACCTCTTTCATGCGGTAAGCAGTATGTCGGGAAATGGGCCACTGCAGGAATGATAGGTTAAAAGAGCACTTTAAAAGAGGTGAATGTTGGGTGAGTTGGTGTTTCGACATACTAAATACCTTCGTAAGTAGCGCAACTAGACAGGACAACAGTGTTCGTCTGTTCCTTTCTGTTGTCCCGTCTAGTTGCGCTACATACAATGGCATTTATAAGAGGGCATTGTAATGGCTGATGTTACAGTGTAGAGCATGTGAGTGGGAACCTTTCTTTCAGAACACAAAGGTTTTATCAGCTAACAGAGCTGAACTAACGAAGTTGATAATAGAAGCTGCAAAAATTGCAAAAGTGGGTACCAATTTTGTTAGCACTCCGCGACTGTCCTTCTCGAATAAAGCATTGACTTTCTTGAACATGGAGTAGTTTCGCAGGGTGATTAGTGTGCTGTATACTTTGCTAAAATAAAACGGAAGAAGACATATCTCTCTGCATGTCATCTTCGTGAAGCTTGAGGGCACAGCCATATTGTCTATTAGTGCCTCCTGTGCAATGAACCATTTTGTTGAAAGTTAGTGCACATATTGTCCCTCCTTTTTCGGCTTCGTGTTGCTTATGTGCTAAAATTTTTACCAAGTGAGTTGAGGTCAACTTATGAGTACAGACAATAAGATACTTTTGAAATTTCAACCACAAATACACACAAGCACAACAGCAAAACCTAGTTAACAGTAGAAAAACTTGTAACAGCCAAAGGAAAGTGCAGTTGAACAATTGATATTGCCCACACAATGCGCTTAAATTTAGGTATGTCTCAGAATCCCGGGTAAGCAATATCAACGAGTTCCTCCACAGAGGTGTGTATCACAATCGTGTCGTGGTTTCGGCAATACTCGGAATTTTATTTTCATCCTGCACGCAATGGCACAATGAAGTCAGTCAAGCATGTGCGTGCAACAGCTTACCCTATGTCCTTTCAGAAATTATTACAAACTGGGACAATTTCGAAGCATAGTCTTGACGCTTTCTGCGATGCCGAAACGGTACCACCTGCACAATACATGATAACTGACACACGCAGTGCCTTTAACAACGTTCACGCATGGGAGGGCGAGCTTGCGAAGCGTTTGTGCGTTTTCAAAATCTTCAGTACCGACGATAAGTGCAGTCTGCGTTAGCATGTGCTACCTAGCTGTCGGTGGAGGAACACGCGTTTTCACTGTCACACGCTTCGCAACACGGATCGTTAGCATGCACGATATCTAGCGTAAATGCGACTCAAGCGCAGCATCAAAGTCGGCGATGTCTTGTCTTGTCTTGTCATGTCGCCTAGATCTTGGCTCATACCCACAAGGGGGATTGGCCACACTGTACTTTATAATGTAAATGTTTTACACAACGCTTGCTAAAAAAAAGGTGGAAATTCGATAACAACAATAATAACATTCCTTTAAAAAAATTTAAAAAAATGTGAAAGGGGCAGAAGATTTCGATACACCATAATATATAAACAAATTAGCAAAAATAAAGAAGGGGGTCAAAGAATTGGATGTATCTGGCGGTACCACTAGCAGTGTTTCCTTCCGGTTGCCTGAATGAATTTATGTAGCGCTGACAGAATAACACTGCGGCCCGCACCCAACTGACTGGCTCCAAACGATAAAAGGTGGATGTATCAACTGCCAATCCGAGCATGCCAATCGGTCTCTCAAGAATTATTCGGCGCAGTGAGGCGAAACGGCGGCATGTGAGAAGAAAGTGGTCTATTGTTTCCGGTTCATTACAAACTGCACATAGGTTAGTTAATGAAAATCCTGATTTGTGGAGATAATAATTTAACCGAGGGACTCTACGCGAAAGCTTGTGAGGGTCACCTCACATTGACGGGAAAGGCAGTTTGCAGTGTTCCATGTGAATTGCAAGTGCCGAAATTCTTCAGAGTTAGGAGCGATGTTTCGTTGATTTTTAAGATTAACAGGCGTTTGAATCGTTCAGCAGTAATAAAAGGAAACTGTGGAGCTACTAGCACCACCGGGAAATTTAAAGATGCCGAAGCGAGCGAATCAGCAATTTCATTTAGTGCAATTCCAGCATGCCCGGGGACCCAAATAAACCGAACTTCTGATAGACTACGCTGTACAAGAGACCAAAATATCCTGAGAAGAGGAGACTGCTTTGCGGACGTTAAATGTGTACAAACAGATAAAGCATCCGAAATAATAAGTAGCTTTTGATTGCTGAGAATTTAGTTTCCGAAGAGCCAATGTAATAGCCAGGAATTCTGCGAGATAAATTGGTGTGAAGTCAGGCAATTGGAGCGCAAAAGACCAATTAAGCTGATGAGAAAAAATGCCTACTCCAGCCTTCTGAAGATTTTGCGTTGCATCCGTCGAAATTACCACATAATTAGGAAAATGACTGAGATGGTCTTGAAGGAGGCCCTCCAGAACATGCTTTTTGGAAGTAATTTAGCATTTTTTGGAAAAATGTCATCGAAAATTAAGTCAACTGGCATCGAACATAGGGTTTGGGGAGTTAAATGCTGAAGGGAAACGTGAAGATTAGACAACAGAGACTCGACGAAAATGACTTGGGGTCTTTGATAACGAGGCCACGGGCGCCTAAAGAAAGAATCTGGAGATTTGATGAAAAGTGTCTGTGAACGGGAGAGGGGCCCATCGTAGAGTTTTAAAAATGTTTGCACGGTCAGCTGTCGAAATCTTGCATCAAGCGGATTGATTCGAGCTTCCAAATAAAGCACGCTGTTCGCAACACACCTAGGTAGCCCGAGACACAGCCGCAGAGCTTGCCTTTCTAGCAATATAAGAGGTCTTAATTTGTACTGTGCACTTCCGGAAAACAGAACGCAACCAAACTCCAGAATTGGGCGTACATAAAGTTTGTATATATAAGTAACGTATCCCTGCGCATCCCTGAATTCTTATTGCAAAACCGGCGTAGCAATCCTAAGGCGCTTTCTGCTTTACGGGTGTTTAATTCTATTTGTTGCTGCCAATTGAACTTTTCCACGTAAAGAATGCCTAGATATTTTAGTGCCGTTACTTGTGGAATCGGTTCATTTCGATAATGCAGTGAAAGAAATACGGGAACGGATAGAAGAAATACAAGCAGAGCACATTTGCTAACATTAAGCGAAAAAGACAGCCCGCCAAGCCATACCTCAAGCTCACTCAAGTACGACTGTAAGATTTGATACAGAGTATTGATATCTCGGGATGACGAGAAAAAAGCAATATCATCAGCGTAGACGTAAAGAGGAACATTTTTATGAACTGGAATTGATAATAAGATATTAAATAAAAGAGGTGACAAAACTGATCCTTGCGGAACACCTCTTGTTTGCTTATATAAGGCAGAAGTAATTCCCTCGTGGCAACAAAAGAATTGTCTCTCAAGAGAAACTCCTGAACCCAAGATATAATGCACTTAGGCACATCACAGTCCACTAATCTTGAGATCAATATACTGTGTTCCACGCTATCGTAGGCTTTTGCAATATCTAATGTGACTAAAGCAGAAATCTCACCAGATACTTTTGCAAGGCGAATTCGGCTTTCCAAATCAACATGAGCCGACCATATAGAGCACCCCTGTCTAAATCCTACTTGCCTTGGCGAAATACCCTGACGAGTGATGAATTCACTGAGCCTGCTATGAAGAATTTTTTCAATTATTTTAACTAAGTTCGAAGTAAGCGAAGTTGGCCGAATGTTATCCAGGACATATCCGAGACATTGATTTTTTCGCAGCAACACAACTTTAGCAATTTTCCATGCACTTGGAATCCATGTGTGCTGTAAGGAGCAGTTAACAATATTCAAAAGCTCAACGGGTGAACGGGATGTCCTTGCGAACGCGATGGGGCGCCGATCGTTTTCTTTTATCTTACCATGGAAAACCCTTTCGAGCGGCGACAAAAGGTACACTTCTGTTGAGTATCTAGAAGGCCACAGTGATGTTCTGGAGCTTCCACACGGTACAAGGGCCGGGCGAACGAGAAGAAAATGTGTCGCCGTAGTTATTGTAATTTCGCGTTTGCTACGACGTAGTAGGTTTGCCGCCGGATTCCGCAAACCGAAACCGCGACAGCAGGGAGCGTACCCTAGCGGTGTTCGCAACAAACAGCAAAAATGAGAAAAGAAACGAATGAAAAACCACTATGAATTTAGTAAAAATGTAAACGGAATGTCTCGTTAATATTACGTGTAAAAATGAAATAGATGGCGTCCTGATTTATGCGTAAGTAACAAATTTCTCGAAGTAGTTATAGTAACATATCTCTAAGGCAATGCTTCTCATCACTGTTTGGAATGCTTTTCTTACTGCAACCGCCAGATTCCAATTTCGAAGCCAATTATGCATCATTTCCAGCACGTTTTGTACATGACACATTCAAAGCAACATCTCGATCTCAAGTGACAATTTTTTTGCTGTGAAGAAATCATTTTCCTCGTGTTCTTGTCGGGATAAATCTCAAAGGCTATGCTTTTGCAATGCAAACGCCAAACCAGACGAGGTGAATGTCGAATGACTTGCAAAGAAAGTTATCGACGCACATGGCCGCAGCGTTGCTTTTTTTTTTGGTATCAAGGCATCACAATTCATGTCAACAAGCAACGATCGATCTTCGGCGATCGAGTGAACAGCTGTCAAGTGCGTCGATTTTGCGTCCTAAAGCAACTTATTTTCGCCACTGCGCACGCCGTTAAACCAATCAAAATTTAGCATCAAGGACGTGCAGCGACCGAAACCGTTTAATTTGCGCTAACATCTCTAAATGCTCTAGAAAAACGTTTCGTAAACTTTCAGAAAAGGCTTCTTGTACAAAACGTTTTCTCAACGTTTCCTACAAAACTTCTTGTGGAAAACGTTTATTCAACGTCGCACAATATACCAAGACGTGTATATACTTTTCTAGTTGTTTCAAGAAGTTTTTTAGACGTTTTGTGTTTCGTGGGATGCATATACAGTGTTTCGCCAAGGGTGCTGCTTCTTCGCCCAGGGCGCGGCTTAGCGCCGCCTCGCGGGCTTTATCTTGACGGCGATCCTGCAAAGCCACGAGTACAAAGTGCTGTTGCGACGAAGGCTGACAACTTCGTGTACGATGTGTTTTCGCCGCTCACTTTGTGTTTAAGCGAGCGCTAGCACGAATGCCCATAAACCTTTTGCAAGCAATCCCAAAGCACTCCACGGGCGCGGTGCACTATGGGAAAAACATGTACGTCTAGCGAGCCGGCTGTTCGGTCGTCTGCTGCTCGTTGGCGCCGTGGGAGCACGAAAAAAAAAGCACGTCGCCACCTTTCTGCTATTCTATTCCTTTCGCATTTCATGCGTAGATATATCTACGCATGAATCGTCGGGCCCGTGTTTCACTGAATTCCACAGCATCGCCAGACATAAATGTAATAACGGGGATTCTTTAATTATATCAGAGTGACGGCGCGTCAGAAGTAACCATTCCATTAAGCTAGCTCTACAGTGCCTTGTCAAACGGTTCTCTATGGAAAGGCTTGGTTTGACGGAGAGAACCAAGTACGTTGACAGTTAAGCATAGCGCATGCGCTATGCCTAACTGTCAAGCAATGGAAATGTGATGTCTGAAAGATAAATCTCAAGGGGGTATGGGTTAGCCTGAACACAAGAGACCCAGTGAATATGCAAGTTGAATGCCGACACTCTCGTGTAATCTCAGGTCCTCACCTTGTGCTCACCGACAGTGTCGGTGCATGTTGATTCCACATAGATCCGCGAAATGCGTCGACCGCTCCCGCACTTCATCTAGGAAACCGAGTTGTATTTTTTATTTAAGTTTATGGCATAGGACATACTGGCGCAAAAAACAACAACAAATAAATAAAACAGTGACGATTGGGAATCGACAGTCGGACAGTGGCACGTAGAACGCCTAGGCTGGATGTTAACAGAGGCCGTCGCAGCTAAGTTACACGATGAATTTACGGCAGGTTGCAAGCTCGCCAAAATCCACTGATCAATGGCGGCGCAAGCGGGAAAGCTGAAGCGCAAGGCCTCCTATGGCGTATACACACTTTTTGCCTTGGACGCGTCTGTTGGTGGCGCTCGAGAAAGGTCTGCTGGGACAGTGTTTCAGCAGCGCTGTAATGCATCCCTCAGGGCATGATGACTGCGTCAGTTACACCGTCTCATTACCGCACGGTACGGAGCTTGGTTACCTCGGAAACGCTCTACGGCTTCTCTTGATTACTATGCGCAGTTACTGAGCATGCACAGCTGAAAAGCGTTTATCTCGTGTATAATAAACCAGCTGGACGTTGGCACCTGCCCTGTTCATTGTGTTGTCCGCGTTGCGCCAGAAAGTTTTCTCAAGTCTTCTAGCTCAAACCGAGCTCTGCTCCGAAGAAGAGACTGTCGACAAAGGTGGCATGCAGGAAGCCCCGAGACGGCGTTCCTCTACGCCCTGCATAGCGCCGGCGTGGCACACACGGTGGCCCGTGCCTGTGCCACGGGCCAGCTGAAGGAGTGTGCCTGCGGATCCACCGACGTCTCCTCGCACGGTGCCTGGCGCGGGGAGGCTGCTCCGACGACGTGTCAGGTACCACGTCTGATGACGCCAATGGCGGCGTACAATTCAAAAATCACCAGCGCGATTACGCTGGCATGAGGCATGTATAAATAGCACCCTTAGACTTTTTACGGCTCTCAATGTACTGGAGTTGATAATTTTGCTGGGCAAAGTTAAACACTCTTCGACTGCTCAGTTCTTCGCCATCAACGTAACAGGATCGATCGTCCCCGAATAAAATAATAATTATTATAGCTTTTTCTGGTCTTTCTTATGCATCCAGGATTTCTGACGGGAGGGGGCGGGGTGTGGACACTTTGCATAATATCCTCTTTCCTTGCTTCAGCTGGAGGAATGCAGCAGCAAACAAATGTTAAATAGTAATAACATCAATGATTATGTTTATTTCGTCAGCGTTTCACCCGAAAGCCCGGAAAGAAACTTGACAGGACCAGAAAGCCATGCACGCAGAAAAATAAAGAGCGGCAAATTGAATAAACAAACTCGCAACATAATTCCCAACGAAGTTGTTCAGCACATGCTTATTCTTGCCAATTTTGTCGATCCGCGCAGTGATGCTGACATGCTGGCCGGTCGGCGGTTGCGCGATGCTGTTAAATAAAAAACTGCAGCTGAGTATATTCTAAATTTCTGAGTATATTCTGACTGCATAGGCGTGCGCACGGGGGGGGGGAGGCAGGGCGGGCTGCCCCCCCCCCCCCCTATTCACCTAAGAGGGGGGCGCAAAGTGAGCCCCACACATCGACATAATAGGGAGGGGGCGCAATGTCAGCGCCATACATTGACATAATTGGAAGGGGGGTCGCTGCGACAAACCTTCGCCCCCCCCCCCCCACCCTGAAGGGGAACCCTGCGCACGCCTATGATTATGGGAGCAGAATATTGCCACGTATGCGCGCTTCTTTTTGTATTTTTATGCAACCGGTCCGTTCCACGTATAATCGGTGCCTTGTGCAAATCGCGCCCGAGTGTCTGGGAACCTTCCAGATTATTTTAGAATCTTCCGATAAGACTGTGCGCCGCACGCGAACGATAGAGTTTATTCTGGAACTAACTCGGCCCCCAACGATAACTCTGGAAGCTTGTCACAACCGAGCGCGTTAATAAACGCGAACGACGAAAAAAACAAGTATCAAAAGACGCCGACGCGCCGCATCCTCCTCGGCCACTAGCAGTCTCAGATCAAACGCCCTGCAAAGCCCTGGATTTTTCTAGAGGGAACGGATGACGCATCGCCGAGCGACGCCGCCGCGATTCGAACCTACGACAGAGCTCTCGCCCTTTTCCTAGCCTTGGCTGTGAACTTTGTGACCAAATTTGAATCGGTGAGCCTAAAAAGTTAAAGGTGGTGAAGTGGAACTGCTGACTTTTGCTGAACTTCGTTTTGCGACAAAGCGGACGCAGGCGACGCGGAGCCAAACGGAGCCGAAAGAACGAAGTCTAGACAAATCTGTGTACTACCCATGATTCCCATGCTGGCTGCAGCGCCATGCGTTGCAGCTCCCATAGACACTAGCGCCAGAGTTCCCTCTAGTAAGTATTGTAGGAAACTCTATGACACCATACACCTTTATCCTTTTGCCCGTTACTTTCTTTATCGCAATGAGGGGTGGCGTGCGCAGGCTCGAGTTCAAATTTCCATTCGCAGTGGTTCATGCATGCCCATGCATGTAGGGCCAAGTGGCGTGCGGTCCGCTGCTGGGCGACAAAACGTCTTTTAAAGTGCGTCTTCTAGACGGCACGAGCAAGACGTTTTAAAACGTCAAAATTGGTTTAGGATCGAACAAACGTCTTGAAATATACGTTCCAGACGAAAATGGTCTTAAAAAAATCGTTTTCTAGGACGTTATCAAAAACGGGTATAATAGGATTTCTGTGAAGTTTTTAAAACGTCGAAATTGGTTTAGAATTTCCTTTTATCCCATTTATCCCTAAAAGACGTTTTCTAGACCATGGGGCTACCTGGGAATTTCCGTTTTGTGCTACTTTGGTCCAGTCCACAATTCTTTGACGGTACTTGAAATGCTTCTCTTCAAGGAAACACTCACGCCAACTCCAGCGGTGTCTGTCGTTGCTCCTTCCATCGACGTAACTTGCACGGCTCACACGAAGTCGTCATCAGATTCTTCAGATTGACGATCGACTGACCGCACACCATCATAACACGTCTTCTTTGGCTGACGGAGCCACACTCAGCCTAACTTCACCATCCCCGGCCGACTGACTTAACTGCACGCCGAGGAACGCTCCCGACGCTTCTAGAACTCGGGAAGAGGAGATAAAAGCGTGCCACGACGACCAGCGAGCACTGAGTGAGTGAGTGAGTGAGTGAGTGAGTGAGCAACGATCCATTGTTTTGTCTGAAAGAAAACCAAAACACAGCAATAAACAAAGCCACAAGAGCGTTCGAAGCCGTAAGTACGAAGATTAGGCAAATCTGTGTACTACCTATCATTCCCATGGTGGCTGAACGATCGCAACGCCAGAGTCCCCCTTTAGTTAATTTTAGGAAACTCTATGTATGGTGTCTACATTGCATCAGCAATAATGAAGACTTCCAAGTTAACCAGTAAACTTTACTTAATTTACTGTAATTTACTCGCAGCGATAACCGTCTAACTTACTCACGAAGGCCTTAGCGCTGACTGTATCCATCCGCGCGGCCGTTGCTTCTGCAATGTCAGTTAAGCTCGCCGATTTCGCATGGGCGGTTGAGCTCACCGGTCATGCACTCTTTTGCTATATTTCGTGCTTGCGTTGTGATTCATGGAGGCTATAAACGCAGCTGTGAAGAAACTATACTTCGCTGCGTGTTAAACTTGTGGACCCGAATGCAAGTATGCCTCTGTGGAGCGACTGTTACGCTGACTGACGGTTAGGCCCAGACCTGTAAGGTACCCCGCGAAAAATGCACTCATCAGCTTGCGCGCGGGACGCTCTCGCAACTTCCTTTCTTCTATGCTCGAGGGACTGGCGTGGTTACTTTGATCTGCGATTAGCTTTCTCTGGATTTGCGGATACTGTAAACCACCGGGCTTCTGTCATTTTTTGAAGGTAAGTTCATTTTTATTGCATTTGCGCTCAGAATTTGAAAACTAGGACAAATGAAAAAGCGTGTTCCATTGCATCACGGGCTGCATGTGCGACATGTTTCAGCAGTACGTGATTGCGGAATTTATTCAGCATACATGATAAGCTGTCGAAACGTAAACGCAGGTCGTGGTTTCCGTTCATGTTCGAACCAACATGAGCGAAAGCCGTATTTATATTTGCCTACCTAATTTCAGAACAATGACTATGTTTTTTCTTGGCCGCTTGATGAGGTAGTTTCAAGATATACATTAGCTTAAGCTACGTGTGCCGCGTAAGAAGCAGTTTTAGAATAGGGTACGCAAAGATATATCGTTCGTTGGGTGCATATGCTCTTTCCGCAAGAGGACGGCGTACGACGCATACGCTGTAGTCAGTTTTACAGTGGGATACGCAAAGATAGCGTTTGTTGCGTAAGTAGCGTATAACGCATGCGCAATGGCGATGAAACGCTAACGCAAAGCTTTGCGCACCCAATTTTAAAGCTGCATTGTTGGAAGTTACGGCATGTGTCATCTGTTTTATTGTGTCACTAAAGTTTGTGTATGAGAGAATCTTTGCAGCGACAGCGTACTGGTTCATGGTTTCTTCCACAGTACTAGCTGCATGTAACGAGAGGCTGGGCACGCTTTTCTGTTAGTTGTGAATTTCTGAGGGCATGAGAGTCAAAGACGCGTTTCACGGGAAGGAGTTCGGCATTTTTTCTCAGTGCTGCCTTGGCTATCTCGATACGCTTTCGTACTTGTGATTTATATTTCCCCTACTCTGTTAACCTCCTCCTTTCTCGGTAAAACCTGCAGCTCTTAGCAGAACCAAAAGGTTCTCTTGCGCGTCTCTTCAGCCTGGTTAAATATAGCAGGCTCGCTCTGTCGCCGTACGGTGTTATCGAGTTTTCAACTTTTCACACCATCCTATAGGTATAATAACAAATAATGAATGATCTTTTCTCCTATTTATTGCAGGTGGTACTTGCCCTAGATGTTAGGAACAAAGGCTACACGAACTAAATTATTACTTTCTTCTTTTTGATGGGCTGACTGACAGGTTTTAGTATGAAAAAAGATGGATGTCAAGAGATTGACATTTTTCTCTTTTCCTTGGAAACTCTAAAAAACAAAAGGTCACAGTTTGTAAAGCAGTTAACTTTTTTGAGCGTCTTTGTTTGTCGGCATCTTCAAGAAACCACACTAGGGGCTATTGCGCTAAAATATATTTGACGTGGAACGCTGCCCCATGCTGCTAATGGCACAACTTTCGTGTGTATGCTATTTGTAGTGTTCTTTGCAGACTTCCGAATGTGCCTAGTGATTTCCATGAAGTACCTCTCATGAAGCCATGTGTTCAGACTGACTTGCCACACATTGAAATATTTTGACACTGAGCACTGTACTAAGTGCAATACCCTGATCTGCCTCTGACAATCCTGAGTTTACAGCATAAAGGTGAACATTTGACAACGTTCTGTCTGGTTGGGAAGAAAATATCATTGAAAAAGTTACACCAACCAACGAATTATAAAAGTAAAAAAACTTCTTTTACTTTAAAAAACCCGACGTTTCGGGTCCAACTCGGACCCTTCCTCAGGGGTGACTGTGGGGCGCCAGAGAGCAACAGAGTTTGAAAAGGAAGGAAAGAGCCTTCCTCTCTCTAGGTCGGGGGGTCACGCTTGGTTTGATTGACGTGCCGTAGTCCATTGAAATACACTCTCGGCAGCGCACCTGCAGACCGGTTCACGTTGCCGGGTGTCGCTTGAATGTGCCAGGATTCCACAAAAAGTCGTTTGAGGTAATTTGCCTCGAAGTCCACGACGCGGGAGTTGTCAAAGGCGAAGCGGTGGTCGTTCACCTCGCTATGCTCAGCGAGGTGTCTGTCGAACTTGCGGACGTTGTTTCTGTGTTGTCGCAGCCTATCTGGGAAGTTCTTCGTTTTTAAGATACGGATAGTTTTTTGCGGTATGTCAACGACTGTTTCTGTATCCTAAAAACTCCTGCCGTAGACGCCTTCACAGCCCATCTGAACTCTATTGAGCCGGTCATCCAGTTCACCGTGGAACGGGAAAAAAACAACTGCTTGCCATTCCTCGATGTCCTCCTGAAAAAGATGGGTGGTTTGCTGCAAATCTCGGTGTACCGAAAGCCAACCCACACCGGTCGCTACCTCGACGCTGGCTCCAACCACCCTTTCCACCATAAACCAGCGGTGGTATCGTCACTACTCACACGTGCACGGAGGGTTTGTTCGTCGGATGATAAGCGGACGGATGAAGAACAGAAGATCAGATGCGACCTTCTAAAGAACGGCTACTCCAAAGCTTTCATTGAGAGGGTTGCACGCTGTTACGTTTGGCCTTAAATTTCATCGAGGCAGACGCCATTGAGCGTGCAGCTGTCTGCCAGAATGCTGTCTTCCCCCCGTATCGGCGCTTAGACGGAGGCAGGAACGCCGATTCTTCCTGGAGGAGCTTTTGCCGAGCGAGCGGACATGTCGCCGTGGATGGATTTCCCAGAAAAAGGACGTCGGAATTCGGAGACCCCTTTTTGGCTCGTTGTTCTCTGCGTGAGATAGCACCGCGGAAGGGATTCTCAGCCAGCCACTTCTGCCTTCTACCCTACCGCAGCAGGGACTACCCTACCGCAGCAGTTTGTTTTCAGTGAGCGTAGAGAATACGCACAGATATCTTGTGTAGATTTTAGGCAGTCTTCATGTGAATGTTGTGTTGGTTGTTTTTCGTGTACTTAGATATGAGAGGGTAACGCTACATAGCAGTGCGGATGGTAGGAGCAGACTTGTTTTAAAATTGGTTGTTTCAGGGATCTAGAGCCAGATTATATCTGCTTTTGGTGTTGTTTTGCTGGGACGGCCAAAGTGATCTGTCTTGTAGGCATCTCCTCATCCATGAGTGTTGTAGCTTTGGCGGCACGAAATTCTGCCAAAATTTTAGAGTAGCGGGTTTTTCATTTATTTGTATGTCTTGAGAAGCCTGGGGAGTTTTTAGCGAGTCCAAGGCGCTTGATCACGGCATGGCATTGTGTTGTATGGTTCGCTTTGCTGCTGTCGATCATTGTGAGGTGGTTTGGGAGTTTGTTGCGAGTTCGCAGTTGCGGTTCCAAGACAGGACGTCGTCCTCGTCACCAGCCTTTCTCTTCGTGCCCAGCGGTTGTGAGCGCTGGCCAGCCGAGATTTTCCGGGCGGCGGAGGAGCTGTTACGTTTGGCCTTAAATTTCATCGAGGCAGACGCCATTGAGCGTGCAGCTGTCTGCCAGAATGCTGTCTTCCCCCCGTATCGGCGCTTAGACGGAGGCAGGAACGCCGATTCTTCCTGGAGGAGCTTTTGCCGAGCGAGCGGACATGTCGCCGTGGATGGATTGCCCAGAAAAAGGACGTCGGAATTCGGAGGCCCCTTTTTGGCTCGTTGTTCTCTGCGTGAGATAGCACCGCGGAAGGGATTCTCAGCCAGCCACTTCTGCCTTCTACACTACCGCAGCAGGGAAAATTAACCCGTGCCGGAGGGAGCGGTCTGCGTGTTTTCCGGAATTCCGACACATCCGCTTTATCGTGCGTTTTGGTCAGCGTGGGGACTGCGCCGTTGAAGACGCTCCCATCAACCCAGGTGGGGCCTTCACCCGAGGCAGCCATCATTCAACGCTTCTTCCAAGTATTACTGGCAGTGGAAGCGGAGGTCATCGGCCCTTTCCCCTTTGGACTGAAACTCCTCGCCGACCTTCTCACCCACGAGTCTTCGGGGCGTGGCGAGTGTATTGTGTGACTCTTTGCCTCCTTTCGGGAGGCCGGACGCCAAGACGACAGGTTACCGGATTGGCGGGAGACGCTGACACCGGTTTGCCTGTGCTTCTGCAGTGACGTTCTCGGGGCTATAAAAGCCGAAGACTTTTGACGTTATTTCTCTGCTCTCTCTTTTCACTCCAATACCCTACTCATGTAAATAAATCTACGTTCCTTCTTGAAAGAACGCGCCTCCTCACTGGAAATCATCGGCTATGGGGACGGACGGCGGGAGCCAGCTACCGTAACGAGACCCGCCGAACCCCGACTCCTTACAACGCCGCCACGCCCGCCCCCGCAGACCCCTTCAAGAGGACGTCGCTTCCCAGGCCTGTCCGCGTCTGCATTTATTACGTTAAGGGCACCAGCGAAGCGCTCACACGCGTTCTGTCGGAGCAGGGCATAAAAGTTGCCCACAAGCCAACTTCCACACTCGGCCGCTTTCCTTGTGCGGATTGTACGTGGGGGAAACGAAGAACTTCCCAGAGAGGCTGCGATAACACAGAAACGACGTCCGCAAGTTCGACAGACAAAGGAGTGCACTAGCTGAGCATAGCGAGGTGAACGACCACCGCATCGCCTTTGACAACTCCCGCGTCGTCGACTTCGAGGCAAATTACCTCAAACGACTTTTTCTGGAATCCTGGCACGCTCAGGCCACACCCTGCAACGTGAACCGGTCTGCAGGTGCGCTGCCGTGTGTGTATTTCAATGGACTACGGCACGTCAATCAAACCAAGCGTGACCCCCCGACATAGAGAGAGGAAGGCTCTTTCCTTCAGAGGCGTAGCCAAGGGGGGGGGGGGGTTTGAAACCCCCCCGAAATTTTTGAGTTTTGCTTGCGTATATATACACGCACACATACAAACGCACGCACGAACATACATAAAGTATGGTTGAAACCCCCCCCCCCCCCGAAAAAGTTTCTGGCTACGCCGCTGCTTTCCTTCCTTTTTAAACTCTGTTGCTCTCTGGCGCCCCACAGTCATCCCTGAGGAAGGGTCCGAGTTGGACCCTAAAGGGGTATTCAGACGGGGGAGAAATGCTCGGGGGGTAAAGGCGGAGCCTAGTGACGTCAGCTCGCGAAGAGAAGTCTCCACAAATGCCCCCCACTCACACGGACGAGGCAAACGGAGGGGGAGACCAGTGTTACTAGACTACTCTGGTGGCTTGCACCACCCGTTTGACGAGCTGCAGATGACCATCCAGCTGCAGACTGGACACCCACTGCCGCTCTCTGCAGGAGCAAGTGCAACAATGTGGCCAAACAAGAGCCCGAAATTCCGCCACATCCCCCACCGCATGGGGATCGTTTGTCCTTTCGGGGAAAACGTCCCCGTCTCCTCCGAGGAGGCGCGGGGGGGTCACGCCCACTCGTTAATCCGTGACGTCGCGGTCACGTGATACGCAACCCCCCCGTCTCCCCCGAGCATTCCTCCCCCGTCTGAATACCCCTTAAACGTCGGTTTTTTAAAGCAAAACAAGTTTTTTACTTTTATAATTCGTTGGTTGGTGTAACTTTTTCAATGAAATGAGTTTACAGCAATGTGCTTATTGAGTAAAACATGGGGAAGAGTCCCAGTTTCTTTAGCTGATGTGTCTTATCATTATATTACTTTGTTCTTTTAGGCTGACATTTTCTAATACTGGGCATCATAAAAGAAAGATGTTTTTTTTTATCAGGCTGGTATTTTCATATTCCTAATTTTTTTTATTCATTTTAGTAAGTGGCTCATTCACTGTAATTTTTGTGGTCGTTTCGATTAGTTTTCTGTTCATACATTTTGTTTTCGCGCTACAGTTGGTTTAGTTGTACTTGTTATATGTCGCTGTAATTTACAGTGTTCATATTTTCTGCTACCCATGGCACATTTAAAGTTAACTGTGTGCTCTCTAGGGATGTCAGGCCATAATTCCCGGGATAAGCTTTGTACACTGCATTTCGAAGCCTGAAACCGTTACTTCTTTAGTGGGCGCAGTTTGAAACATGGATTTGCCGTCAAAAGCATGAACAACCTCGGAGGCAGTTTCGATACCGCTATATATAAACAGCATCTAGCGCTCTTGATTAAATTTTTAAAGTGCGTGAGCATTTCTATGTGGACTCAACGAGAACAACGTGCCTGTCTGTCCGCCCTTCTGTCACGTAAAACGAATCGCTGTAAAAAAAAAAAGTCCACGCGGAGTCTCCTTTTGCAGTTGTGTAAGTGATGCGTAAGCGTACTTGCAGCCGAAAACTGACAGCCTGGTGAGTTGGTCTTGCATCATCTCGATGGGTTGAAGCATCCGGCAGGCGCGAAGACAAAGGTAAAGAAGGCCACGTTGTCCCTATGTTAACAAGCCTGTGCCCGGATGGAAATTCAGTTGTTTTCAGGGCTCCCAACAAGCTGGGTTTGGACGCGTGTGAAGCACACGCCAGAAGGCGAATGGAAATCTGACTGTGCAGCCAGCCAAGAACAGAAGCTCGTTCACTACTTGTGCAACGCAATGTCGCGTACAAGATCGCCCTATCACGCGGCAATAATTATATCGGACAAGAGTCACGAACAAGCGGTAAACCGATAGCGGTATCTTTTGTGATTCCTCTTTTTGCGTGTCAGTCGATTTCCCTCGCGCATGCGTGTACCGTTCGCGTCTTATTACGCAATAAACCCCCGTTGAGAGTCCGCGCTGTGTGCTTCTGTGTCGTCCGTGGTGTATTTCGCACTGTACGAGACCATACGAGACGACCTACGCCCACCGCGGCATTACTACTTCGATATTTCGTACGTCGCCTCAGAACCGCGAGGCCACCGAAACGCCGCTTTGGCATCCAATTTTCGCAAAGTATTTCGCAGCGAAAAGAAAGTGTTCTACTTGTTTTTCACCGCGGGCATGCATTCGCACGGTTAAGAAGATATTACTCGTGTTCTGCAAGCTCAGGTGTGTATATCCCAGTGACGGTCGCCTTCGGAGCGTGGCAACCTGGGTTCAGCACCGGCAAGAAAATTAATGTTTCATTTATTTGTTTATGGCGATGGGCACGACAGAGGGACAATTTTCTCGTTTAGTCGGCAAAGAAATGCTTACGCATTTAAAAGTTCGGCAGCAAACGCTAACGCAAAGCTTTGTGTTAGCATGTCGCCACTGCGCATGCGTCATACGCTATACTCTTGGTACCCACGTTATTGGGCGCGAGGCCCACCACTGGAAAAGCGGACGCCACCATCGGCGTGACGTGCTATACAGGATTAGCGGTGCTTCGGCAGTGCACCGACGCGCGCTGAAAACGAAATTTTAGAATGCCACCTGCTCTGTAATTTTGATTAAATGGGCAGGTTTTCCCGCTTCGGCTGTTCGCTTGAACACTTGAAAGCTCTGCAATATGCAGTCGCTGTCTTTGATGGCATCTTATGGAAGGCCAGTACTCGGTGCCGCAGTGCAGGACGTTCGCAACGGAGCCCGGTGTCACCCGTCCAAGCAGGGGGAAAAGACTGCAACTTGGAAATGGTCAACAGCCATCGGCTATACAACGTGCAGCCAGCACTTCCACGAGCAAGTTTTCTGCTTCGGCGAGATGCCAACCTTATGTATTTGTTTTTTACGGAGCCGTATGTATTCTTGCCCGAAGAGTGCCGCGCCTTCTGCGTTGACGATTTTGCCACCAAAATAGCCGGAGGAGGACTTAACGAAGAACGTTGCGCATTAAAACTTTCCGTTGCGGTCTCTACACCTCGTTTTTATCACGCTTTGTTTTTCACTGCGATTCTTATGCGGGTCCTTGACTGCCGTCGTTTCGAGAACGTTGTTGTGCTATTTGTTCGCCCATATGTTTCGTCTCGTAGACTACTTCTAACAGCAGTCGCGAACGGTCCTAAGATATGCACGTTTTGACGCTGTAGATGCTCACTGGAATGGAAAGGGAATAAAAAAAAGGCACGTCATATGATCATGTTTGCCCAACTATTGAATGTAATGAATTAACACGGGAAATTTCTCTGCCGATAAAGGCCAAACCCCAAATGCGCGAAAATTCAGATTTTGGTTTTTCAGATTTTGAATCCGTCGCTCGTCGCCCGGAAGTGCTGTGCTCAAGCAGCCAATAGCAATACACCGGAACAAGATGCATCAGTGACGTACTGCTGGTTGCCGCCACTTTCTTATTGACGCGCATCAACAACGTTCATCAACATGGCCAACGCCGACGAGCGCAACGTTGACGATGTTGAACGCGAACGTGTATTACGGGACCCCAGGGACGGGAACTACACGTCCCGCGACGTCTCTGACGCGGCTTGGCGTTACGTAGCAGCAGTGATGGGATCGAAAAAAATCACGTCATATCCACGAAGTGAATGATGATTGAGGAGCTGGCTCGGAGATAATCGGGTAAATCGTGAATGCTCCGTACAATTCTTCTACTGTCATATAAAGACGTCACACGTTGTTATAGTAGCGATTGTGGTCAGGTTGTTGTCGAAGCACAAGCGGTCGCAGGCCTTGCAGCTGTGGCCGAACGCGTGGTCGAGGAAATCGCGCTTGAAGCGCGCGTCGGCGCCACCAACTTCAGGTAGCGACCGCTTTCGGCGCTTGGCCGCTGCATCCCGCGCCCGTACCTCTTCGAGGTTCTCTTGCCGCCGATTCCGCGCTGCTTCGACTTCGCGGGCTTGTATCTCGGGGTCCGCACGACGCTGACGTCTCTCTGCGGCCTCGCGAGCTCTCACCGCAGGGTCTTGGCGGCGACCCCACGCTGCTGCTGCCTTGCGAGCCCTACGCTCCGCCGCCTTGTCTTCTTTGTTCATGTTATTATTATCGATGCGCATTGACTGACTACTGTCGAAAGAGAGAGGAAGCGCGCAGTTGTAGCCCTCTAGCGGTCTCCTATCAAACTAGAGCACGCGCCGGAGTGGAGCGAGCGCCGCATTCTACAGTTGGCTATGCTATATGTGGTTTTGCCTGCGTTATTATCATCATCGAGGCGCTCGAAGAACAAGAGGAAGAAGACTTCTCTTTCGCGCGAGCGTGCGCGTGCTACAGTTGGCTATGCTATATGTGGTTTTGCATGCGTTAATATCATAATCAAGGCGCTCGAAGAACAAGAGGAAGAGGACCTCTTTCGCGCGATGTGCGCCTGTAGCGGTCGCCTCTGGAACTATAAGGTTACGGTTATGGTGCGAGACTTCGCCCCAGCTTAAGAACCTGGCGAGCCAGCTCCTAAAAAATGCTGCAAGACAATGATAAACATATTTTATGTACCATTATGCAACAAAACATCGTACCGCTAACAACGGGCCGATTTGGTACGAGTAAACGCCCTCATGCCAGCAACAGTGGAGATCGCTCGCCGAAGCCGTCGCGTGAATGGGGTTTGCCCATCCAAGCGACCGCTTGCGCGAAGACGATCTACGTCGCGTCGCTCGTCGTTGTCGCGTGCATTTTCGCGTATATGGGATTTGTCCTTAAAGGGACACTAAAGGCAAATATTATGTCGACGTTGATTGTTGAAATAGCGGTCCAGAAATCTCGTAGTGTTACTCTTATGCCAAGGAAGTGCCTATTTTGAAATAAAATCACGTTTTAGTGGTCCGCATCGCGTTAGCGCACTTTAAATCCCCCGCCTGAAATCAGACTTTCATACGTCACTGCTGCCGTGCCCAACGTTGTCCGCCTTTACTGCGCTGCCGCCGACACTAGTAGCAGCAGAGCGAAAGTAGCGGGACCCACAGCAGCAACAACCGCCATCGAAGCCATCGAAGCTTGCCGCAATGGATGTGGACGGAGAACTTGACAACGAGACATTGGCTCGCGACGCTGGGCTCCAATTCAGCGACTTGATCCCCGATGAACGTGGTATGCTGCTGAGGGCCCTTACAAAATGGCTAGTAACATTGAGTAGACCACCTAGTAACCATCTATTGACATTGGTGACCGTCTAGTAACATTTGCGATCTAGTAACATTTGTCAATAGACCGTCTAAAGACCTCATTCTTACTTTTGTATAAAGACTATTTTATGTAGACCGTCTAAAGACCTGCTTCTTACTTTTGTATAATGACTATTTTATGTAGACCGTCTAAAGACCTCCTTCTTACTTTTGTATAAAGACTATTTTATGTAGACCGTCTGAAGGCCTGCTTCTTACTTTTGTATAAAGACTATTTTATGTAGACCGTCTAAAGACCTCCTTCTTACTTTTGTATAAAGACTATTTTATGTAGACCGTCTGAAGGCCTGCTTCTTACTTTTGTATAAAGACTATTTTATGTAGACCGTCTAAAGACCTCCTTCTTACTTTTGTGTAAAGACTATTTTATGTAGACCGTCTGAAGGCCTCCTTCTTACTCCCGCAAAATTCGCTAATTAAAAAAAGTCGTTGTATGTTAGGCGGATTTTTAGTAAAAGATAGGTGTGCCTCAGTGGTATCTATAAGCCCACCGCAAATTTACACGTACGCCATGAATGTTTGTTGCTTAATTACACGGAAAAGAAGTGTCCTCTCTGAGCTACATTGGAGGTCAAGATGTGGTGCCTATATATACTCGGTGACCAAAGTTTGTTTGTGAAGAGCGGGTGGCGAGCGGTTGTCAGTGTGAGTGTTCAAAGTCAAAGTCATTTTCAAAGTCAAAGTCATTTTATTATTCTATTACACACAAAAATGAGGATACAGAGAAATATACAGACGAGGGTCCCATAGTCGAAGACTGCAGCGGGACCCTCGGTTAATAATAGTTAACAAGATGTGAAAAACAGTGAGCAGGTGAACACCAACAACAAAAAAAGGAAACGCAATAAACACAGATAATATCCCATAAAGTACATATATTGAAACACAGTGGCAAAGTACAATAACTGAAAAAGAACTAACAAAAGTAAATATAATACAAATGAACCATTGTGATGATCAAAAAGAAGCAGCTATACAAGTAGCGATATGCTGAATTGGTTAAATTTACATTTGCAAGTAAAAAAGTTTAATGGCATATTTGAATTCATGAAAAGATGAAGTTTTGACAGTCAGGGGTAAATCGTTCCACAATTTTATGGCGGTGAATGTCGAGGTCATTTTGCCGTAGTTAGTATGTACAATAGGCAAAAGAAAGTTTGAGCTATGCGCAAACCTGGTAATATTTGTATTAGTAAGATGTCTGGAATCAATAAAATCGTATGAGAGCTGTTTATTAAGTAGTTTATGAAACATAATAGTGAGATGATACCTAAACAAGCCTGTTATATGTAATATGTTGTGGTCACGAAGTAATGGAGACGCATTGGTGAAGAAGTTGCTGTTAGTGATGATGCGAATGGCTTGGTTTTGTAAGTGCTGAATAGACGATAAATGGCAGTGATACGTATTGCCCCATGAGACAATGCCGTAGATGATGTGACTGTGAATGAAAGCAAAATATAATGATAATAACGCATCTTTAGAGAAATATGATTTTGACTTAATTAGTGCTCTTATACCGAATATACATTTATGTTTAATGAAAGCAATGTGATCAGAAAACTTAAGGTTACAATCTAGTTTAATACCCAAGAAAGACACACAGTTAGAGTCCGGGATGATATGATCATCTAAAATTAAATCAGGTCTGTATGGTAGTATTTTGTGCACATTTCTGAAGATCATAAACGTAGTTTTGTTAGGATTGATGATTAATTGGTTTGAAACACACCACTCAACAATTCGTTCAAGTTCACTGTTTAGTTTAGAAACTAAAGTGGGTAGAGATTTATTACACAGTGAGATGGTAGTGTCATCCGCATACAGCACACACTGTGCAGAGTTAAGACGTGATGGTAGATCGTTAATATAAATGGAAAAAAGTAAGGGACCCAGTATAGATCCCTGCGGTACACCTTGATTAATGATTTTGTTATTAGAATAGACACCACCAGTAAATACTGTTTGCTCTCTGTTAAGCAAGTAACATTTTATAAGGTTTAATACGGGACCAGTAATTCCAAGTGACTCCAACTTTACAAAAAGGATGTTATGATTAATTGTATCAAAAGCTTTAGTAAAGTCCAAAAAAACTGATGCAACGAAATTTCCGTTGTCAAGTGAGTGACGAATGTAGTCTGTTAGGGATAATAAAGCTAAGTTAGTCGAACTGCCCGTACGAAAACCAAATTGACAGGGATTTAACAAATTGAACTTTTTTATATAAGCATTTAACCGTTTACAAAATAATTTTTCGACAATTTTGCTAATTGATGATAGAATAGAAATCGGACGATAATTAGACACTTCAGATTTATCACCTTTCTTAAATACTGGAATAATTTTGGCCTTTTTTAGTGTACTAGGAAAAACGCCGCTTTTGAAAATACGATTAATTATAGTGCTGAGTGTCTCGGAAACGAAAGGTGCAACATATTTCAGATGGAAAACAGAAATGTTATCTAAACCAGCACTGGTGTTCTTCAGAGCTAATACAACAGAGCATACTTCATCGGCAGTTACAGGAAATAGGAAGAAAGAGCGATTACACCGTGTCATCGGATAAGCAGAAGCTGTTTGTCGGCTGTTGTATATGTCATAGAAATAGTCACTGAAAGAGTTTGCTATGGTAGAAGCATCACTTATAGATTTGCCCTTGTAATTTACACTATTACAGGTAACATCGTTCTTTGGGGAATTCATAAAGTTTTTGAGAAGTTCCCACTGTTTTTTAGGGTTTCCCTTATGCTTTGCAAATTCATTTTCATAATATAGTTGTTTTGATTTCTTTAGCAAATTGTTCAACACATTACAATATGATTTATATCGAGCAGCCAAACGAACATTGAAAGGTTTTTTTTTAGTCTTTCTGTATAAGTTTTCTTTTTTTCTCATACTGGTTAGCAGACCTTTCGTTACCCATGGATTACTGGTAAACTTGAAATGTTTTCTGCATTTGACGGTAGTTGTGTTAGTGCGGACAGCTTCTAAAAAGATGGAGCAAAAACTTTCAAGAGCTAGTTCTGGGTCCTCCATAGATTTAATTGATGACCAATCGGTACCTGATATGGTACTAACAAAGCCCTCACGGTCTAACTTCGAGCAAAAGTAGGTTGAGTTGGACTGAGGAATCTCGGCCTGAACTGCGACGAGTACAGGTAAATGGTCTGTGATATGCGTATCTATGACACCCGCAAGTGGAGCAGGTGCAATGTTAGAGCATGATCAAGAAGCGTACAGCTTCCATGCGTAGAGTATCTAGTGGGAGAAGTAATTAATGATTCAAATCCGAAACCAGCTAAACAGTCAGTATAGGCAGTTGTAGTGCCATTATCGTTGTCCAGTAAATTGATATTAATATCACCAAGAATTAAAACTTGCTTATGCTCGAGAGATATGCTATGAAGAAGTTTAGATAGCCCACTCAGGAAATCAGGAACAGATGAAGATGGGGAACGGTAGATGCAACCGAGGATGATAGTACTATTCTGAGATTTCTGCTGTATATCACATTCAATCCATACCGATTCACAGTGATCTACATGTAGGGCAAGATCCGTTCTGCGTTTATAAGGAATGTCTGGTGAAATAAATATAGCAGAACCACCATGGCGATCTGAAATACGGTGACAGCATTCAGCTTGGTATTTATAAAAACCATATAAATTAGCATCCGAACTATCGAGCCACGTTTCGGAAACACAAATGAATGAAATTGGTTGATTTAACGAATCAATGAAAGCTGAAATTCTGTCGCCATTCTTACGCAAACTTCGCGCGTTGATATAAATAAACGATGTATTTCTTTGTGTAAGCAGTGTAGGGATTTCTGTAGGCGATAACATCGAGCTCATGATGAAAAATATTCCAAGACTTGCGCGCACCTAGTGTCTACGTCAGGACGCGAAGATCAGCCTCCAAAGCTAATCTGAATACCCTGGACTCGGTTGATTTGCGAGCTTTGATTTGGCAGTTTTCAGTCCATAAAAACTGCCAATTGTTTTCCTTTTTTAGCGCAAGGGCTTTGCTGAACAAACGTTTGTTATCGACTGTGAGGTGTTCGTTGATGTAAATGGGCTTATCGGAACTACCAGAAAAGCCAATTTGTGAGGACCGCAGACGGGCTTTGCGACCCTTACTTAGAAACTCATTCTTCTTTTCGCGTGAGCAGAAACGAACAATAATGTTCTTGTCAGTTGTCTTGCTTGCTACGCGATGTGCAATATCAATTTCCCCAGAAGAAAGAGGGCACTCAATTGCCTCGGCAACTTTCTTCAAAATTTCCGTGCAATCCGTGCAAGAGGCGTACCATCCTCACATGTGAGGATGGTACGCCTCTTATTTCGATGTTCATTCTGCTATACTGCTCAATGTCCGCGATTGTTTTTGTCAGCACTTCATTTTGAGCAGCTAACGCCTTGTTAGCCGTCACTACTTCATTGTATGACGCTCTGAAATTGTCGTACTGTTCGCTCATAAAGCGCACACTTTCAGCCAGAGAAGCAAGGCTACCAAGTCCCTGATCCTCGAACTTCTTGCCAATCTTAGCAGCAAGGTCGTCAACAAGCGAGTCTAGCTTACTGTTTAGCAGTAATTCTAACTGTTCAATTTTTTTGGCAAGTTCACTGTTAGTAGGCATTGTAAAAAGCAAACAGGAACCAAGAAACACACTCGTGAGCAGCAGCCGCAAATACAGTAACATAGGACGTTAGCGAAACAGAAGGACTAACCTGCAGTAGAAAAGGAGCGAAGGCTTATAAAGCGTCCTTGTACGTTGCAGCCGCTGCTCACAAATGAAGGCAGAGTTGCACTCTTAAAAAAAAGGGTGTCTGTACTGACTACCTTTGGGTGGTAATCGCCTCGCTACACATATGATGACCTTTTGGGGTGTCAAACGACTCCCTTCGTTCTTCAGACCAACGACTCCCTTCTTCACAATTTGGGGTGTCAAACGACTCCCTTCGTTCTTCAGACCAACGACTCCCTTCTTCACAAGCAGAGAGTCTACGTTACTCCCAACGCAGGAGTCTACATGACTACCTTTTATTTCCCGCTAGTACCTCTAGGTAGTCAGGGTTACCCCTTGCCATGGTAACGCTGACCCCCACTGGAGCGTTCCTTTGACTCCGTTGTCCTTAAGGACAGTGGTGTACATGACTCCCCTGGCAAGAGTCAGTGTGACCACTTCGTGGTACTCAATGAGACACTCTGCAACAAATAATGCGTTTATTTTTCTTCTTGGTCGATATTGATGAAACTTGCCGAGTTTAGGTTTACTTATGTGGCGATTTCAAATATGCAATTATCTGGAAGAAAACGCAGTTTTTACACATAAAAATTTCATGTGTCTTGATGAGCAAGCCTTTCCAAACTTGGAGTTACAAAGTAAATCGACATATCGCTATAGTTAGGGGATAAAAACTGTATGCAATAGTTTTAAAGGAGTTTACTGCGCTGTTCTGGCAAAGGAGTTTACTGCGCTGTTCTGGCATAATGTTCATGAACCTTAGCAACGTTGCTTGTTGGGCGAGTTGGAACGAGTCAGTCATAGCGTAGTTTAGCGCAAAAAACAGGCAACAGACGAGTGAGAGGACAAGGACACAGCGCATTCTTCCAACTAAAGTTTATTGGATTGGAACGCATGTATATATACACGCAGGGAAAGCAAGAAAAGAAAAAAACCAAGAAGTAAAAACCGAAAGGTGAAAAGAATAAAAGTGCCGATAAGTCACACACGTGTGCCAACACCGCCCACCTTCCCATGTCTCGCCAAAAAACAAAAGCTCTTTGTCAGAAAGATGCAAGGAAGGCGTGCTTACGCATGCGTCCCCAGACCGTTTAATTTCCTCAGCCTCGATGATTTCCCTCACCCTTTGGTCCCGACTGCGTGCAAGGACCGCAGTGTTATCAAAGAGGGGCCTACACTCACAATCCCGCACGTGGATGCCGGCATCCACCTCGGCATCCACGTGCGGGATTGTGAGTGTAGGCCCCTCTTTGATAACACTGCGGTCCTTGCACGCAGTCGGGACCAAAGGGTGAGGGAAATCATCGAGGCTGAGGAAATTAAACGGTCTGGGGACGCATGCGTAAGCACGCCTTCCTTGCATCTTTCTGACAAAGAGCTTTTGTTTTTGGCGAGACATGGGAAGGTGGGCGGTGTTGGCACACGTGTGTGACTTATCGGCACTTTTATTCTTTTCACCTTTCGGTTTTTACTTCTTGGTTTTTTTCTTTTCTTGCTTTCCCTGCGTGTATATATACATGCGTTCCAATCCAATAAACTTTAGTTGGAAGAATGCGCTGTGTCCTTGTCCTCTCACTCGTCTGTTGCCTGTTTTTTGCGCTAAACTACGCTATGACTGGTTCATGAACCCGCTAGCCCACATACGAACTCGCGTTTTAAACCCATTTGAGTTAAAAGTTACGTAATATTGAACTCTCGTGAGCGAATCACCAGCTAGACATACACTTACTGGTCAATGTTCAGCATACTATGACTACTGTTAAGTGGGTTTAGGACATGCATTCTGGTTATGTTGCATACAGTTCCCATTTCATATTATTGTGATATGCTTACTTTGTAACTCGTGCAGGCCTAACATGGCACATGAAATGTTTGATATACTTAACACGACATATAATAGTAGAAAAATATTTGCATTTTCAAAATCAGCGTACAAATACACATAAACTAAACAAGTTTTATAGAGATTGATCAAGAATTTCAAAAGAACTTCAAATCAGAGCGAACACCATTAGGGTTTTTATCTGACTATCGACGAAAGTTGGTGCCGCTACCTCTTGTTACTCAACAAGGCACTTCCACCGGGTTTACTCAAACAGGAACACTGTGGTGGATGCATGACAGCCGCAACAAGTTTTTGTAGCAACTTTACAGTGCTGCATTCGATTCCTCTGGGGGAAATAAAATACTACTCGAAGTTTATATAGATGAGTCTCAGAACAATTTCCGCTCGCGCAAAACAACAAAAAATGTTGATTCTAGAAGAAAGTAAGCCATGCAACACGGAAACAGAAGAGATGCGGACAGCTCAAACGCTAGCGTTTGGTTTGTCTGTGTCTTCTCTTTCACGTCTGCATGCCTTCATCCTATAAACAAACTGAAATTTCTGCGATTTGTAAAATTATTCTTTGAATCGGTTTTAAACACTTCATGCCATTTCATACATGTCCACATTGTAATGACAACCTACTGTTTATCAGTAAGCACCTAAACTATAGGCACAACATCCTGCGAATAATGCGTAGTCCTTAGCCACGTCACCACAATTGTTAAGCATTTTATATATATATATATATATATATATATATATATATATATATATATATATATATATATATCTGTGTGTGTGTGTTTGACATTTTTGAGCGCGCAAAAGAACAGGGACGAAAAACGACGCGGACACAGCGCTGACTTCCAACATATGCTTTATTTTCTACAGTGGTACATATATATATATAGACAACAAAAAGCAACGCACGCAGGTGCATTGTACAGGAAGGCTTCATGTAAAACCACAAATAAGTATGCATGATAAGCAATCAAACAACCTGATACCGGATTTTTTTTCTTCTTTAAGAGATCAAGCGGTCATTCCTGACTACCACTATCGTCTAGTCACCCTGTGGGCCTTGCTTAGAAAGTCTAGTTCTTTTTGGATAGGTCAATTGAAGGTGCACTAATGCACATGTCTCCCAAACTTGCAATCTTCGCCGCTTCAATTATCTCGCGTGTTGTTTGTGCCTGGCTCCTTCCTGTCGCAGTGCACTGCGAATACATGTGATCGCACCCACACTTCCTGCAGTGTAAAGCCACATGTCCCACACCTCCAGTTCGCACGTTATTTGCGTGCTCACGCAGCCTGTCATTGGCACACCGTCCCGTCTGCCCTATGTATTTCTTGCCACAGGACAGCAGTAACTCATAAACGATCTCTGTTTCTAGTTTCTAGTAACAGGCACAAATGTAAAGAAGGTGTTTAGATATGTAGACGACTACGTTGTCTTTCTAGAATCAAGTCCAGGCGTTGGCAATGATTCTTCAAACGTACTTGATCTGTTCACGCGTTTCCTGCAACCGCTCGCAGTCACGCATGAAATGCCGCAAAACAACGCCTTGCGTTTTCTTGACTTATGAATGTTCTTTGAGCGAGACCAGGTCTGCTGGTCGTACGAGCCTAGGGCCAATAAGCCGCTTCTGCCGTTTTCTTCGGGCCACTCCAAGCTAGTTAAAAGGGGTATTGCAAAATTAACCCTAATGAATGCGCTTCGCCGCTCATGTCCTCACAAGTGTTCGTGTAGTTTCCAGGCGCAAGCTGACTGCCTGAAAAAGGCGGGGTTTCCTCAGTATGTCGTCACATCTGTGGCGGAGGGTCTTCTCAAGACTGTCAAACATGCTCGCGAGGGTGAGGAGCAGGCTTCACCAGAAACGGAGCCTGTCAAGCAGAAATGCGCCGTCATACCGTACCTTCACGATGTCTCACATAGGCTGAAAAAGATAGGAAACAACGCCAACGTAAGAGTCGTCCTTTCAGCACCAAACAAGCTTTATAATCTGTGCAAGGCCTCCTACAGTGGTTCTGAAAAACCCAGGTGCCAAAAAAAGCACAAAGAAAGCTTTGTTAAATGTGAGAACAACATCGTTTATGAGTTACTGCTGTCCTGTGGCAAGAAATACATAGGGCAGACGGGACGGTGTGCCAATGACAGGCTGCGTGAGCACGCAAATAACGTGCGAACTGGAGGTGTGGGACATTTGGCTTTCCACTGCAGGAAGTGTGGGTGCGATCCCATGTATTCGCAGTGCACTGCGACAGGAAGGAGCCAGGCACAAACAACACGTGAGATAATTGAAGCGGCGAAGATTGCAAGTTTGGGAGACATGTGCATTAGTGCACCTTCAATTGACCTATCCAAAAAGAACTAGACTTTCTAAGCAAGGCCCACGGGGTGACTAGACGATAGTGGTAGTCAGGAATGACCGCTTGATCTCTTAAAGAAGAAAAAAATCCGGTATCAGGTTGTTTGATTGCTTATCATGCACACTTATTTGTGGTTTTACATGAAGCCTTCCTGTACAATGCGCCTGCGTGCGTTGCTTTTTGTTGTCTATATATATATGTACCACTGCAGAAAATAAAGCATATGTTGGAAGTCAGCGCTGTGTCTGCGTCGTTTTTCGTCCCTGTTCTTTTGCGCGCTCAAAAAGTCAAACATGAATTACCAACTTGCCGATGCCTACGCTCTCTCAATATATATATATATGTGTGTGTGTGTGTGTCATTCCATGCCAAGTGTCCCAGACGTGGCGCTCGCACATCACAGATTTTGCTGATAAAATTTGTGCCTTTTTCCTGTGCCACATGGAGTATTGTGGCAAAACACTTTTGGTCGAAAAAAATTTTGACAATCATGGCACCCCCTCGAAATTCGCTTCTATTTATTAAACTGTACCTAATAGAAAAATGTGTATAAAATCTATTTTTGTGTGTTGAGCTACGAAACCGCGCTTGCGCTATCACAGAGGTTCTGTTTAGTTGTCCCATTCATTATTTCCGATTTTTTTTGTGTTTCACTACCAGCCACGTAGCTTCAAAAACTACAAAAATCTTCAATGTTCGTGAATTTTTCTTGAGCTATTTGCAACTCACCCTAACCAATATTAATCATAGCCTGATTTCCAGGAAAGTGTATTTTAGTACAGAAATGTTTAGGGGTAAAATAGACTTCAAATCTTTCCGAAAAAATTGTGATATTTGAGAAAATGTACGATTTGTCACATGTTTGACCGTATTTTTCATACTGATGCGGTCAAAGTAAAAATCCTCGTCATGTGGCGTTTGATAGAAGACTTCATCGTTAAGTAACGAAGAAAGTCTAATCAAATATTTTTTTTGTTTTAAGGAAGAAAATAATTTTTGAATTTGGCCCTCCGATCGCGCAGTGCATTTCATTTTGCTGCCACTTCGCCGCAAAGCACGTGGTCGCCCTTACAGCTGACACTCGTCACAGGCAGCGGCCAGATGCGAGATGTATGTCAGCGGCTCGTGAGTGGTCGAAAGTCTTGTCGCGCTGTCAGGGCGACGAGTAATGAATTTGCATTACAATGAGCATTTGCTAGGCGGGCCCAATGGGAAATATGGACGCCCGAGAGCAGCATGTGGAGTCGTTGGCACAATGTCCTAGAGGGACGTCTGCACAACTAGCATACACATACTGAAAGAAATAATGCACACTGTACACACTTCTTTCTCAGGGTATACATGTTGTACAGACGGCCTCTAGCACAATGTGCCAACGACGCCATAGGCTGCTCTCGGGCGTCCATACTTCCCATTGGGCCCGCCAAGCAAGCTCACATTGTAACGCGAATTCATTACTCGTCGCCCTGACATCAACGTGACAAGACTTTCGACCACTCACGAGCCACTGACATACATCTCGCATCTGGCCGTTGCCTGTGACGAGTGTCAGCTGCAAGGGCTACCACGTGCTTTGCGGCGAAGTGGCAACAAAATGAAATGCACTGCGCGTTCGGAGGGCCAAATTCAAAAATTATTTTTTTCCTTAAAAGAAAAAAATGATTTGATAAGACTTTTTTCATTACTTAACGATGAAGTCTTTTATCAAACGCCGCATGACGAGGATTTTTACTTTGACCGCATCAGTATGAAAAATATGGTCAAACATGCAACAAATCGCACATGGGTACGCATTTGGGCTGCTTGGTTCATGATTACGGGTGAGAAACAGCGCTAAAAAGACGGGACAAGAAAGGACACGAGACCACGGCGCTGACTAACAACCAAATGTGCTTTATTCCTTCAGTCAGCATAAATATACTTCACCACTAACGTAATGAAAATACAGAAAACTCAGCCTGCGCAGAGGCAGTAAGGCGATCAACGAGACATGAATTCTATCTCCTTCGGAAGGAGGGAAATCGAGGGGAAGCTTACACACGTTAGTGGTGAAGTATATTTATGCTGACTGAAGGAATAAAGCACATTTGGTTGTTAGTCAGCGCAGTGGTCTCGTGTCCTTTCTTGTCCCGTCTTTTTAGCGCTGTTTCTCACCCGTAAATCGTACATTTTCTCTAATTTCACAATTTTTTTTCGGAAAGATCTGAAGTCTATTTTACCCCTAAACATTTCTGTACTAAAATACACTTTCCTGGAAATCAGGCTATTATTAATATTGGTTAGGGTGAGTTCCAGATAGCTCAAGAAAAATTCACGAACTTTGAAGATTTTTGTAGTTTTTGAAGCTACGTAGCTGGTAGTGAAACACAAAAATTCGGAAATAATGAATGGGACAACTAAACAGAACCTCTGCGATAGCGCAAGCGCAGTTTAGAAGCTCAACAGACAAAAGTAGATTTTATACACATTTTTCTATTAGGTACAGTTTAATAAATAGAAGCGAAATTCGAGGGGGTGCCAGGACCGTCAAAAATTTTTTCGAGCAAGAATGTTTTGCCACAATACTCCATGTGGCACAGGAAAAAGGCACAAATTTTATCAGCAAAAGCTGCGATGTGCGAGCGCCACATCTGGGACACTTGGCATGGAATGACCCTTAAATATAAGAGCTACAGAAAGATCACGAAGGTCCTGATACTGTAGGAAGGCACTTGACACACGACGTACGTTTTAGCACTATGCTAATGCTAAAACGTACGTCGTGTGTCAAGTACCTTATATATATAAGGTATGATATATATAAATATATATATTTAGCTGCGGTATGGAGAGTTCCGTACAGAACTGAAATACAGAAACACCGTCCAGAAATACAGCGAGACACATTACTGTCAGAATGAGTGAGATATGAAAAGCAATAGTTTCGCTAACATCGTTCATTACTGTCAAATGCGGCAATATACTAGACCTGGCATAAACATTAGCATAGCCAGCAGTCAGTTTTTATGAATAGGAATCAATGGCCAGCCATCAAGCACTTCTTTGCGACATCCATTACATATTTTATGTGGCATACAGCGCAAAACATGCAACATGTGTAGTTCTCATGTAGTACAGGATTCTCATGTAGTCATCTGATATACAGGACCCCAATAGGTGACACAGCTTGTGTGCATGAGCTTGGCAGTGTCGTGTTCCCAGACCATGTCAGGGTCAGGTGGCATTCTGGCGAAAGGGACAGCAGGTTGCACTGATTCGAGACCACTCACGGCCAGACCTTAAGCGTGGCTATTCCGAATTCTTGGACACGTCTTGACTACCTCGAGACACGAAGTTTCCAAGGAGGCTTCCTGGTCAAATGCAGCTGTAGAGCTTCAATGTGCAGTCTTGAAGCAACCTGAAATAGTCAAGTGCACAAAAATAAACACATGATGACAGACAGATCGATCACCTTTTAATCTGACAAGGGCAGCGCTCACACACCAGATTCCATGAAGTGTCATGGCAATGAACAAAACCAGGGATACTCATTAACTTTGCTGTACTTTGAGGGTCTGTTACTCCCTTAGCCAGCTGCAACTGTTTCCGCTGCATGACCTCCGTACAATTAGAAGGATGTTTTTTTAGAGAACGCATATTTCTTATCAAAATTGTATAATAGTCATGCTCAAGATGTTTTCGCGCACACACTCTATGTCAAGAAGGAAATAGTTTGCTGCAACTAAAATGGCAATGAAGAAATTAATTAACAAAAACTCATTAATTAACTTTTAATTCCTGACCTGGAGGTAGTTGTTTATATTAGAAAGTTGTATCGCGTGCCAATTTATGGCATACACATTTTTTTTAATCGCGAAAGTTACACGTAATTCGTGATATTCATCCTTGAATTTCAAGGACGAAATCGAAACTGATAGCGCCTGACGTGCAGGAAACGTCGCTTCTCTGTTACGTAAGCTCGGAGCTACACGTGAAAGAAGGTGATGATAGTTTAATGAAGGTGGGCCGAAGCAGAATGTGATCAGGAAAATCTGCAAGCATTCAGAAATACACAAGTAAACAGCTTATTATTTGGGTGCGATGTGTGGTACTTATCTGTAAACATAGAAAGAAAAGGTTGATATTACTGCCGTTTCGGATGCGCGCATCTCGAAAGAAACAAATGAGCACCAAACGCCACATGCAAAGGTAAGGCGATCCGCTGACGCAAGTTAGATGACTTGCCAGTTTTCACGAAAAGGTACGACCACGACGCGCCTTCATTCAAATTTCGTCACTCCCTTGTCGCGGGCAGCTCCGGTCTGACGTAACAGAAAAACCGCGTTTTCTGTGTGCCGGACACGATCAGTTTTGATTTAGCCCTTAAAATTTCACAATAAATATCTCGAGTTACGTAAAACTTTCATGATTTCTGAAAAATGGGTATACCATAAAGCGGCACGCACTACAAATTTCTAATATAAACAACTGCCCTCAAGTCAATAAATAAATATTAGTTAACGGGTTTTTGTTAATTAGTCCTGTCAACGCATTTTTTGTTGCGGCAGAATATTTCCGCCTCGAACTAGAGTACTACTGGAGCGTGACTGTCATAGAGTTTTTTTATAAAAGATATGTACTGTCTGAAAAAAAATCACCCTGTATAGCATGGCAGCAGTATTTTAATAATAATAATAATTGTTGGGGTTTGACGTCCCAAAACCACGATAAGATTATGAGAGACGCCGTAGTGGAGGGCTTCGGAAGTTTCGACCACCTGGAGTTCTTTAACGTGCACCTAAATCTAAGCACACGGGTCTAAACCATTTTCGCCTCCATCGAAAGTGCGGCCGCGGCGGCCAGGATTCGATCCCGCAACCTGCGGGTCAGCAGTAGAGCACCATAACCACTAGACTAGCAGTATTTTAACGAAGACCTGTAGGTCGCGGGATCGAGTCCCGGCCTCGGCGGCTGCATTTTCGTTGGAGGCGAAAATGTTTGAGGCCCGTGTACTTAGATTTAGCTGCACGTTAAAGAACCCCAGGTAGT
Source organism: Rhipicephalus sanguineus (assembly GCF_013339695.2). NCBI lineage: Eukaryota > Metazoa > Arthropoda > Arachnida > Ixodida > Ixodidae > Rhipicephalus > Rhipicephalus sanguineus. Next base: position 49,435 of record NW_023615960.1, read on the forward strand.
CGAAATTTCCAGAGCCCTCTACTACGGCGTCTCTCAATCATATCGTGGTTTTGGGATGTTAAACGCCAAATGTTATTATTAGTTTAACGAAGAAAACGGCAAAATGTGTATACAGCTACATGAAATATGGCGAATGTACGACAAGACTAGGCTTGCCTTCACTGCCTTCTTTCTGTCGCATCATTGTGAGCGTGCCCTTCTAGTGCCTGGCTTCAGAACAGCTGCACGAAGGTGCAGCTATTCTAAAGGCCTAATGTGCCATTTTTTCTTCAGATCTATATCAACAGGCAAAGGTCTCGTTTTTCCGTTTGTCTGGAAGGACAACCCACCAGCCAGCGTTGACCAGTATAGAGGGTTGGGAGCAAACTCGGGCAAACTGTGCAGCACAAACATCACCTCAAACCTCAAACAATCGAGGTGATGAGAAGCGGTCAAACAAAAAGGAACAGTGCTGAAGTGACTTATATACATATTAAAAACAACAGCTGATTATGGCACGAAATTGGGACAATTAAGGTGCATTGTAAAAGAATGTCAAATGAGGTACCCTGCTGTAAAAAGTGCTAAATATTCATTGCAGACTATGGCGAATAGAATTCAAATAGGATACAGCGAGTGTTTCGAGGTATAATGACGAAGCAATAATTGCTAGAGATTTATGAGCGAAAAGCACAATGCGATTAAGCGGTGCTACATAGTGGGAGATCACGGATTAATTTCAACTACCTGGAGTTCTTCAACGTGCACAAATCAGAGGGCATGGGAGTTTCTGTATCTCGCCCCTTCTAAATGCAGCTGCCGGGGTCAGGAATAGAACCCGCGTCCTTGGGCTTCGCAGCAGTAACGCTTCCAAGTCCATTTTAAGGGATTTTTGTCCACTGCCCACAACATCACTGTAGACTGTATCTTTGTGTTGAAAATAATAACGAACTGAACCACGGCTGGTATAACAAAGGCATCCAATATTCACGAAACACAGTGTTTGAGCAGTATGTTTACTGCGATTATTACTAGCCGGTGTTGTGTTTACTATTAGGCACTAGCACCACACCACATTAGACAAAGCAAGTATCACAGGAGGATGAGGTTATGCTGGTATGCAGTTTGTGGAAAAAAAAAAAAAACTACAACTTTGAAGTGAACTCACATTTACCTTTGTTGCATGATATTTTTTAGCATCATAAGATCAAGTCACCACTGTTTCAATTAAATGAAACCGTGCTACAAAAGCTATTGCATCAAAGTTTTATAGCAGTTACGCACGCACGCACGCACGCACGGACGCGCGCGCACGCACGCACGCGCACACACACACACACACACACAAACAAACAAGCAAACACGGCGAGAAGTTCGAATATGCAGCGAATAAATACGTATTAAACGTGTTTCAACGTCTGGGTAGCAAAGGAAAGAAACACTAAATTCTAGAGTTTCACGAGCCAAAATCATGATCTGGACATCAGGCATGTTCGGGCCGGGTGCATTAGATTGATTTTGATCAGCTGATCTTACTTACCCTTCAAATATATATCGGTGCAACGTTGCTCTACGTGTCACCATACTCGACTTGCAACCGAGATTTCAACTCGCAATTTCATGTTTTTCTGGCATGTATGGAATAAGGAAACACGATATTGGCGCGCACCACTCCGTTTTACCCGCTACTGGATAGTCCAGTGCGGTTTTCGTCGTTGCCAAGCCATTGAAACACGATAGCAAAATCCGTGCAACTGGAACATCAGAAAGACAAGTGGCAAAGCTACGTGTGAAGCGAATAAAAGAGTTGTAGGCAGAAGCCGGCAGAACTCACCTGAAATCTATAACGACCGTAGGAGCGTCGTCCACAGGCTTCGTCTGTCGGTGCCACTGGGATCCGTCATGCGCTGCCATCTTGCTCAGGCAAGTTCACGACGAAACGAAGCTTACTGCAGGGACTTCTCCGTCCGGAGGCTGCTTTTCCCAAACACTGAGTGACACTGCTTCAGCCAGTCACGGCAAGCGTGAGCCGACGACACGATACTACGCCACGAATGCATAGCACGGAAGGAAAGTCACGCAAAACGATCAGCCAGACACGGCAAGAGCGAGCCGACGATACGATACTACGCCACGAATGCATAGCACGAAGAAAGTCACGCAAAACAATCACTTGCAATCACGCCTGACGACACAGATTATTCTGGCGGACTAAAGAACGACCACAACGAGACGGATCACGAACAATGCCGTCTCACGACGCCAGGCCAAAATGGCTGTCTCGTACTGATGGCTTCGGCTTTGGATTAAAGTAGCCTCCACGAACGCCTAAATGGTTTCGGTTTTGTTTTGGTGCTATAGAACACACATCCATGCATAGTTAAAGCTCTATTGAATAATATCAGGGTGGAGGAGGCGAAGCGTGCCCTGTGTGTGTCTGTAAGGGCTGTACGGTGGGAGGGGGCGCAGGTGAACGTGCATCCCCTGCTCTAGGGGCTAGGGAGAGTGCGGTGAGGCCGTGTGTGCGTGCCTAGCTGTGCTCAACGTTTGCTGAGCGATTTGGTGGCCCGCGCGGATTATCGTGAAGATATAGTTTAGCTGTGGCGGGCAGAAATGATGACCACGCGAGCTATAATTCTGGTAGTATTGTCGCTCTTTAGGAGACGCGGTAAAGCGTCGCCTTGATAACCGGTCTGCGCGGTTATCATGCCAGCTTTGCGGCACATGTTTTTACGGCCGTCGAGTTAGATGTGTTCCCGATCGCCAGTGCGTTCAACACCATGCACGTCCATTTCACTAATAAATGTATGTTTTCTGCCATACATGCTGTCGTAGGAATCTACAAACCTCGCTTGCAAACGTGCGAAGATTCGCAAATTTGTCAGCGCTGCCATTGTTAAACGTTGTCATAACTCTGAATGTTTCGCTTGGGGGCAAGATTTTTTAAGAACCCTGTTTACTTGTAGACGTTTTCGAAGCGCCGTTTCAGCAATATCGTAACTGAAGCCATAACACAATACGTGCGTAATTCCACATTTTACGAATCCATGTTATATATTCTCAACCAAAATTTTTCGGTATACCACAAGCCAAAGCAGCGAACTGTATCTTGGTCGCAGCCAGTGAAGATTTCTTTAAAAAAAAAAACCCACCCTGTATATGCAGAACCATCACTGACTCCCTTGGAGCAAGGGAGTCATCTATTTCATTCAGGAGCGTCGACCAGAGCATTGTGACTCCCCTTAGAAAAAAAGGTGGTCATCGGCTGCCACAAAGAGAGTCAAGCAGACGTGACTCCCTTTTGACTCTCTTTTTTTTAAGAGTGTGCGATGGACCACTTTATATGGCCCCCAGAGCTGGCAGCGCAGGCGTAGTAGGTCGATGCACTCTCAGTGTCAGCGCACGGTATCTGATCTATCTGCCAGTGAACAGGCAGACGAAAGCAGACAGCGGTGAAGTTTCCGATCAACGCAGAAATAGTTTGCCACGTTGACAGCACGGGACGGCACGTAGATTTGGCCCGTTACGTCCAGGACAGCAGGAGTCACGTGATGTAGCTGCAGTAGAAAAGGAGCGAAGGCTTATAAAGCGTCCTTGTACGTTGCAGCCGCTGCTCACAAAATGTTGTATGTGTGTTGTATTACTTTGCGAATGTTGTGTGCATGTTTGTGTACGTGTGATCGAGTTTGCGTGTTTCGATGCTAATTTGATTAAAGATTCTCTGGCGCATGGTGCGACAGCGAAAAGCTCCCCTATGGATGTAAACAAATACTCCCCTCAGTCCATCCAAAACCTCCGTCCTTAAAGGGGGTAAATTTTTTACTCCCCTGGACGGAGTATATAAAACCCCCATAGGGGCGTGCGCTAGAGGACGAGTCCATTTACTCCCATCTCGGCTTTTTTTTCCTCACAGTGATAGGGTGTCTGTTGAACATTGTTGATAGGGCGTTACTACGAGGTCACCAGACAACCTATGAACATGAGTCTGTTCAAAGTTGGTGGCCAATTGCAGCCAGAGCGTTGATTGATTGTTGGTACAGACGTCTAAAGACAGTTGGTAGACACTCTTTTGATTGTTGGTAGGTTCTAGTAACAATTGTCTTTAGACCGTGAACTTAATGTTACCAAATATTTTTGTAAGGGGGGTCGTAGTGCCGGCGTCATTGCATGCGGCATTTTGTCGAACTTTCTGTCAGAGCGACTTTCGCAAGCGCGCAAAACACACGCGGCAGTACGCGATCCCGAAACTACCACTGAGACGCGCCGTGACCGCGTGAGCGAAGCAGGGCGCGGGCGGAGCGCAGTTCGGCGAAAACGAAACCTTTGAACCACGCACGCCGTTCCCCATGGCAACGCCACAGAGGTTCTTTTTTCCACGAATCAAACGGAAACGAACAAACAGCATTTTATTACGTCTTTTGATGTACGGAAGGTTCTTTTTTTTATTGCTGCTAGTTTGATTACTAGTGATTTATTGTAGACAGACTCTCATACGTCATCGGGATCACTTCGAAAATGTCCTACTCGTGGCGCTCATCATGTGATACATTTAGCTTAATTTCTTGGTAAGTAGGGCACTGCTGTTGATAACAGTGCCGTTTTAGACGTTGTCATACATTGAGCTTTCACTATGACTTAAATTATTTGCCTTTAGTGTCCCTTTAAAGGGCCCCTCACCAGGTTTGACAATTTTGAGCTGACGAGCGCAATGCATGCACTGGGCGTTCACAATTACACCTGCCAAAATTTGCAACGCTACGCGCCGCGTAAATTGGTCAAATTTCAAGCTGAACGCTGCTTGTCCTCCTTCTCGCGTCCGCGCGCCTAGAGAATAGAGAGCTTTAGTGCCGGGGACCCCAAGCCACCTGCGTACGCACGTTCTTGCGTTCCTTTGTACTCCCAGCCGCATCCACGGAGAATACATAAGAACGCACGGACTTACGTACGCAGGTGGCTTGGGGTGCCCGGCACTAAAACTCTCTAATAAGCAGATGACGTACATGGGGGAATGGCCCTACGTAGATGGTAGTGCTGTGACGTCGCTCCTCTACGTAGACGACTGTGCTGTGACGTCGCCAACAGTAGCACGTGACACTGCGATAAATATTTGACACGACGTGTAGTTTGTGTAATTTGTTGCTTCAATGGATCAGTAAAACTTGAGAGCAATAATAAAACACACAAACGGAATGTGTGCGTTTTCTTTCTTTTTCTAATTTTTACTACGAATCGCAGCGAGATTCGAGACTAATCTACCTCCGTTTCGCACGCGTTCGTGTTCTCCCACTTTGCGCATCGTGCAGACGCTACCCTTTACAATGTAACTAATTTTCTACCACGTTCCAGTGCTAATTAGGCTCATTTATCCTCCCGCGTCTGATGTTCATGCGGCACACCGCTAGTCTAGCGTCCGTACAAATGTCGCAGCTTTCGTGCTCAGTAATAGGTTGAAAGCCAAGTGATCGGCGAGGGCGCATTCGGCATAACTTGCAGAGATGAAGTGCAAAGAACGCCGCCACAACACCGCTCGCGTCTCGGGGGCTCGGGCTGGTTCGGGCTTGCGAAGGCTACACGGGCGAGCGGCAAGGGTTTGCAGCTCGCCTCCTCGCATCATGGTTTCGCGCCGCTACAAATTATTGTTTTAGGGGCGAAGCTCCTTAAGGCGGCACCCGTTCGTCCCTCGTAGTCGTCATCGTCGTAGTAGTCCGTAACAAGTCTTACGCTTTGACCTCCAAGGTGGTGCCGGTGGGAGATTTCTCCTGTGCGTTGTTGAACAATAAAAAATTCGCAGCGTGCGCGTTAACTAAAAGCCCAATTCTTCTGTCTCTCATTCCCCATTAGCAGCCATTGGCATGTTCCAGTAGGAAACGTTAGTAGAAGTAGAAGTGTAAGTGTTAGCTAAAAGCCGACTTCTTCTGTCTCTCATTCCCATTAGCAGCCATTGTTTACCTCCAAGGTAGTGCCTGGTGAGATTTCTCCTGTGCGTGATTAAACAATAAAAATTTTGTTCAAAACGCCGTTGATTGATGAAATAAACCAACGAAAGACGCCAGATGTTTTGTAAAAGCAGAACGAAAGAACGCCAGATGTTTTTCTTAAAGTGTAGTAGTAGTAGTTGTATGTAGCCACCTCGCCCGATCGTCAACGGGCGAGGTGGACCGGCAACGGCGCGAGGACCCTGCCGTACGAGAGTTAAATCACACTAAAAGACATACTTTGCGGGCGATACACTCTAGTGAGCTTTCAACTTTTCGTCTTAATGTACATGATAAAGAAATTATTTCTACGAAAAACGCAAGGCACACCTTGAGCAATATATTTGGTTTTGGGACGCTAAATGGAACCATGAGGCGATGCGAAGCCGGAGCACTTGCACGATCGCGTTCCGTTGGCTTTCGTTGGGCATGCTACCGACCTCACCGACCTCGCGTCGTGGAACGCGCGTCCTGTCTTCCCTCTAGCCTTGCCTTTAATTCGCACAGGGCGAGCGGGGAATGCGGTCGCTCTTGGCGCTCTTTCGCTCGGGAGCGGACTTCTTCCTTGCATTTCACCGATCACAAGTGATAATGAAGGGACCACGTAAACCAACAGTACAATAAAAGTTTGATGTTTAATATATACACGATGTTTCACACTCTTTATATTATGTACTGGGCGCATTTCACGGAAGAGTTTCACGGTTTACAGATGATTCCCTCCGTAGCTTCGCCCCACTCATCATCATTCACCCCGTGGATATGCTGTGATTTTTTCTCAGCTTCTAACGGACCGATTAGAAAAAATTCTGGTGGCATAATGACCTTTATTGGGCTCGCAACAACTTACAATGCCTAACTAAAATTCGTTATGTCACCTGGTCAGGGGCCTTTAAACGTCGTGTGCGAGGCCACTTGGGTAATAATGAAACGTCCAATAAATTACAACGGAAAAAAAATCAATCTTGCTGACTGCGCGCACAAGAGGCACGAATTTACTTAATTTTTAAAGAAATTATTTTCGAAAAGCTTTCATAACATCCACGCAAGAACAGTTGTGTGTATAAATTCTGCGGTCGCGCGATCGCTTAACTTAATTCTGGTACGCCCCATGTACTTAGAGCACTGTAAGAGTGCGTATCACATAGCCCTCGGGGATTCCAATTTTCATGCAAGAAGCTTGTTTGGGGATACCCAATTGCGTCGCTTCAGTAGGCAGATAGCGCCTGTAAACAATTCTGTGCTTTCTTTTTGTCCGAGATTCTGACGGTAAAACTGCGAAAGTATGTCCGCGTGGTGTTTTCGTAAAGCACCGAGGAGCGTGCCGCGGTGTGCCAGGCAAAAGAGGCGCGTCCGAAAGATTCTGCGACTCCGAAGCAACGCTAACGCTACGAACCCTATTCTCGTCTCGTGTACACGTTCCGCCGCAAGTGGTGGCAACACCGCTCTGGCGCGAAACGCGGTTCTTGCAGCACTCGACTTGTTTGCTCTAACGGCAGCGAAATATTCTCGCGCGATGACGACGCTCATAAATGCACGGCTGCCTTTCATATTTCTGATAAGCTAATAATATCCACCACCACATTTTCGAGTGAAACCTTGCATGTCGCATGCGAACCTGCAGGAACGAATGGGCTTCTTCGCGTGACCAAACAAATCGCAGTTTCGCCGCAAGGGCGAAGCAATCAACGCGATAGCACCAAATTGTAATGTTATAAGGCTAGCAGCTAACTTTTTGGATCTCGCGCAACTCTACGTCTCAACGCGAAGCGGCGAGAGCACGAGCCGTTTGCTGATGTCTGCCGCGATAGGGCTTGTGATCAAAGTGTGTGTTTCCCTTCTTCGTCCTGCGTCGTTTATTTGCGCTCAAAGTTTCATATCAAAGTTGGCAGTTGCTGGTCGAGCTAAGCAGCACCCCTCCCCTGGCTCTCTTCATGCTCCTTGCTAAAAGACAGGCGGGGAGTTTCCTCTCTGCTTGATTAGCAATAACGGCATGATGTTATCGCATGCGCCCTCCGTGCCACGGAGATGGCCGGCTCGTTTCATCTCTTCTTCAGCCGCGTTCACCGCCAGCGCTCGCGACATACTATGCGCGGGTCGATGTTATCTATTTTGACTTTATAGGAAACCTGACGGCAAAACCCATCGAGAGTGTTCACATTATTGCTTTTGCAATGAAAAATTAAACATCATTCGCATGACATGAAATGCACGCTAAAAAAATCCTCATCCGATGGCCATATTTTTTTTTTCATCTGAATATTCCCAGGCGGGCCTCCGCGTGTCACGTCAGCTGGGCCGAGCAGCCGAGCGTTCCTCGAGGAGCAGCGAGCCCTTGCGGCAGGCGGCCAACCTGCACAACCTACGAGCTGGCAGGATCGCGCTGGCCTCCAGAGTGCGCCTGCGTTGCCGCTGGTATGCCACACTTCTTTCGCAGTTTTCTAGCAGCGGGGCTGTTGAAGCAGGCCGTGAAAACTTTGGTGTCCTCAGAAAACCACGGGTGGCCACAGGAATTGGGCAAGACCCACTACCGAGTGCAGCAGGCGGGGGCGTTAAACGAAAACTGTGCTCGGCCAAGTGGAGCACGTGAAACACACGGAGGAGAGAGAGAGAAGGGGAAAATAGACAGAAGTAAAGAGAATAAAGACATAAAAAGAAACAAAGACATAGAAAGAGAGAAGGAAAGAAACAGTCACGAAAAAGAGATAGAAAAGACAGAAATAGATAGAGAGAAAGAAATAAGAAGCAACAGGTACAAGAAACCGAGAGACAGAAGAAAGGAAAAAAGCTGGGAGGGCGCTTGAGCTTCGCCTTCAAAAGTAGAACACGATAGCGTAATCGGGCCCCGTGTTCTCAATGGCTAGCCTAGCTTCGTTTCTCGGTGGATGCCTCAGTCATGCCGCAAGGAAAGGATGATCTGTGCGCGTAACATTGAACGTTTCAAGCTATCCTAGAATGCCTACTGCAAGCGCAGTTGCGAAGCGCCCACTACGCCATAATTCTTCCTTTTGCGTCCATAAGGCAACACGCGAACCTACGCAGCTGCTCATTTTGTTGATGCTTTTGCAGCTGATGATGATGAAATATGTCTGAGCGCTTTGTAATGGGTGGGCCTTTGAAACACCCACTCGTAGTGCAGTTCACATGGTTTGACGCATGGCGTGATTTTACGCTTCCGTCACGCAATATTACATGCGTTAAGGAGACTTCTTCCACTGCATGACATTCGTGTGGTGTTTTTTCCCAAGTATTTTCAAGCAATGGCGTGGCTTTGCGCTGGAACACTCGCTTGCAACGCACAATGCATGGGTTCGATTCTCACTCGAACCGAAGATTTGAACACGAAAGTGTTTTAGGCCGGGGTCCACCAAGACTTCTGTGACGTATTTCCGTCACGGAAATGACGTCGAAAAATGCACACGATCAGATGGTAAACAAAAATTTGAAGAAAAAGTTCCATCAACGGGAGTTCAACCCACGACCTCTCGGTCCGCGACAACAGATGCCGGGCACGCTATCTACTGCGCCGCAGTCGCACGCTCTGGAAGCTTTACGAACGCACCTTTTATATCTCGCACTTTCCTCACAGTGCTCTTGGTCGGCGGGGTGATGTCAGGATAGCTAGGTGGGCTAGTTGGTATCGCATTATGATATAAGTAAACTACTTGCTCTTGCATCATTTATTCGCGCTCAAAGTTTTATATCATAATGGGGTGGTGTCGCCGTCTGGGAGCGGTAGAGTGAAGTAGTGCATCATGACCGTGGCCTTCGCGATTAGCTCCTGCAACGCGTCGTTGCTGCGCGTCTGCCTCATACGGCGCATTTCCAATATGAGAAGTGCAATTTTGTGAACGCCTTAACACACCGCGATGTGGGGACCGTATACTCTCGGCCTCGCTCATAGCATCCATTCATATTAAACATAGCTCTGCGACGCGCGCCTGCCTTGTCCTGACTCGTCTGGCTGTAACACCGCGTGCACGCTCGCCCCGAGAAAAATCGCAGCCGGGATAGAGGGGAGACACGATGCGCGTTGCGCTTCCCTCTATACTCCGTTTCACACATCATGTGCAACGCTGTGGAAGCTATGCAAGAAGTTCGGTCAGCAGAATGTATAACTCCGCGCGTCTCGTGGTCGGCTTTCAGCGTTGTAAACGCTCGCACGAGCCGAACACGAGCGTGTGAGTGAGGCGTCGCGAAGGGCTGCAAATAAAATATATGAAATATCAAAAACACGAAAGCAAATAGACGCGAAGCGATCCAGCGGCATAACGACAAACGTATGACGGCGTTTGTTTATTTGTAAGGCACAAAACATCTTCAACTACAACTTACCGTAAAAACGCAAAGAAAATTCTATTCTGGATGCTAAAAACATCGAACTATTTCTTAATGCGAACGCATCTACTGCAAGAAGTCTCACTAGCCTCCACAGCGTTGCACCTGATGTGTGAAACGGAGTATAGTTCGGCCGTGGCGTTCTGTTTAATTTTAACATGCCGTGGGACCTTAGCTGACGCTCTTCTGGCTGTCACACTGCTGTCTTTGATTACGCCCTCACCGTTCAGCTACCACAAAGGTTTCTTTAATCGTTCATCATGGACGTTAGTCAT
>NW_023615961.1:0-34022 GCF_013339695.2 Rhipicephalus sanguineus
GGGGGGCGTCGTCGCCGTAATTTTTTACCTCTAGCTCCCAGGAAAGCAGTGCCAGCAGCCTCAGAAGCGAAACAAACACGGGCAGTAAACAACGCTCCTGCTCCTGTGGTGCCTTCATCTCCATAGGCAGCCAATTAAGGCGATCCTACCGTCTTCTCTGAGCTACTGGCCGTGCTCTCTGTAGGACGGCGGCCGTCTTCTTCCGCGCGGGAAGGCACGTTGCACCTCTCTTTGTACGCGTAGTGCAGCGGCCCGTTCGCTGCCGTGGCGTTTTGCGAAGCAAAACAAAGGGCCCATGGATCGGCGAGCTCGCGGCACACACTCGTACCGAGCAGCTTTAGCGGAGGAATCCTGCGGAGCTGCTGAAGTGGCAGCTGTCATGGGCTTTATTTGCGGCTCTCCAAGATGCCATTTTCGTTTTCGCTTGTCATTGTTTCTGTTTCTCCACGGACCTTCCCGCCATAGGAGCGCGTCGAAAAAGAACGAAGCAAATATGTGCGCATGGTGGCTAATATCGACGTTGGCCTAAGCTCGACGCGCGTTCACCCGTGGGATTTGTAATATAAGCCTGTCCGTATCGCACCTGGCCGGAAAAATTAATTGAATCTGCGCGAGCGCAGCGGCAGAGCCGAATTTCGCGCTTTTGGTTAGGAACCATATCCCTTCCCCTTTTTCTGCAGCTAGCCCTGCCGGGCATCCGTCGTATCGATCAGGCACCGAAAGTTTCCTGTCCGTAGCCATCTTGGCCGTTTAAAGAGGGCGCTTGTTTATCAAATAAACGCGTCTTCATTAAGGAGGTTAACGTTTGTATTGTTGGTCAAAGATGATTTCTTCGTTTCAGTTGAACTTCTCTGACAGAAGGACTTTGTTGCTGCTGGGTCGTTCGCGCCGTTTCCTATACACTGTGGTTACTGCTCCTGCGTCCTATACATTAGGTTACAGCGCCTGCGCCCTTGAAATACTGGGGAAGATTGGCACGAAGCTTACCAAAAACCAGTCTGTACTCTGTAAATTTGATTTCCTTGAAGTTTCATCCGACGGACAATCTTGTACTTCAAGTAGTTTGTGTAGCAGTAATGCACAACTATCGGTAAATTGACTATCGATAGCATCGATAGCTTTTTGGAACTATCGATAGTGTAGACAAACTATCGATAGTTCTTCTATCGACAAACTATCGATAGTGCAATAGGTAGTACCATGGTTATTATTACTAGCGATATTACTGCCACGCGTGTTTATTGCTTTGTTTTGATGTATTCGGGTTTCACCCACCTATAGGCTGTAAGCAACGTTTGACGCAGACCGCGCCATAAAGGCTCTGATATACTCCAGCGTAACGTCGACGCGCGCGTGCGCACGTCACGGCGACGTTACGTCAGCAAAAAACAGCCCTCTATAGTCCGGCGTCGTCTGACCGCCGACGCAGCAGACGGCTGCTGGCGCGCTCGGGCGTCGCTCGGCTCCGAATAGATCCTGCTGCATTTCGCGCCAGACGCGTCGGACTCGCATGTACAGGAACCTGCTTCGCGGGCTCTTTCGTAGGTTCCAGACAGGTGGCGTGGCGCATTCTTCACTTTACTGCGCATGCGCTCCTCTAGATGCCATCGCACCGGCGCGTTGGAGTCGGCTCGACTGTATCGAGACCGATTTGCGCCTGGCATAGCGTCGCCGGCTCGGCGTGACGAAACGCAACGTCCTCGCGGGCGCTCGCGTCGGACGTCAGAGTATAACAGAGCCTTAATGTTTGAGAAGTTTCAAGATTGAGATCATTCTGTTAAGATTACGCGCCGGACTCGAATGTACAAGTTTATTCGAGAGCTTACGCGAGCACCAGTGATAACGCTGGAAGATTCGATGTCTGATGTATAAAAGACGACGCGTTCCACCGTTGATCAGATTATTCGACGGCCGACGACTGTTCTCGCTGCTATCAGTGCGCAGCGTGTATCGCTCGTATTTTGAGTTTTCATTTTCTGGGCACAAGTTTGCACAAATAAAAAGATCCGTATTTCCCACTCTTGCTGCAGGATTCTTCACCGTCACAACCATGTGACAATACTATCGGTAGTGGTGTGAATAATGATGCTGTTGCGGGCCGGCCATATTGCCAAAATATTTGCGATAGCCTACTATCAGCTTCGCTTAATTCATGAGCATTTTGCGAAAGAAGTAAATTACTTCCGCAGTGAAAATGACGGAATATGTCCATCAATAAGTTCACATCAGCGGCCCGCAACATGCTAGGGCGTGCTCCGAGGGACCAAAATAAAGTTTATTCATCCGTCCAAAAGCAACCAGTTACACCTTACAATTAACAAACTTAGTTCATAATATTTTTTACTTTGAAATCGTAAAATGCAATATAAATTTGAAGCCGCGCAGTTCCACTACATGTAACGCCTTCCTTTCCGCTACAAAAGTTTGACTTTATGATCATGTGTCAGCAAAGCACTCTGGCGAAGAACACAAGCATGTCAACTTTCTTGCCCTTCAGCCTGCTCCTCCGGCTAGACTATGTACCACGCACGCGGGGAACCAAGTTTATTCTGCAATGGGTTCTTGCTGTTGATTTTATACTATCGATAGCGCTATCGATAGTATTTTTTACCATCGATAGTTCGATAGTGACTCAGCTATCGATAGTATCCATGGTACCATCGATAGTTCTGCATCACTATTGTGTAGGCAACGTCGAGCCTGATTCGGTGAATGCACGTTTAATCTTGCCTGTTGAGTCTTCGTGGCATACAAAAGTTGCAAGACGGGTCTAGTTTTTAAGGACTGCGCACCTGAACGAAACATTAAGAATTACTCTTTTGTGTGTGTGTGTGTGTGTGGTGTGTGTGTGTGTGTGTGTGTGTGTGGTGTGGTGTGTGTGTGCGCGTGCGTGCGTGCGTGTGTGTGTGTGTGTGTGTGTGCGTGCGTGCGTGCGCGCCTGTGTGTGTGTGTGTGTGACTGTGCATATTATTTGTGCGCATACAGGGTGTTTCGTAACTAGCACCAAGTATTACAAAAAAATAAACATAGGTGCTACGCGTCTTGAATTGGCGCAGTATTGTTCTGAGCCATATATAGCACGTCAGGATATTTTTTCCAGCCCGCCAAGCCCGTTAATTAACAAAGACTGGTTAATGAACTTTCTAAATAGTAACTATACCGAAAAATCTTCAATACAAAAGTTCTAGCGCTTGCTCAGAAACACCGCATTTTTTAATCTATTCTAAGATAACTCCCTGATAAATTTCTTGCCAGCCTTTTATTAAAGCGAGCGAATTAAGAAACAAGACGTGACTGCCGCCTAACGCGCGGCGCTTGAATTTAAGTGCCCTCAAATGTAAGTTGAACGAATTATCAAAGACTGCTTCGCTCGCAAAGGTCAACTGAGCAGGCTATCGGGGACTGCGATGGACGTTAAGTGATGGTAGGGACGTCATAGGACGTACCGTCTAAAAAATATCTTCGACGAAAAAGCGGCCACCACGTGCGAGTGAACCTTTTTATCTCCGTCCTTCATCACACTGTCACCCTCACCCCCTCGCTCGTGCTCCTTCATTGGTGCGAAAAGAAAAAAAAAAAAATTGCCTACGCTGCATCAAATGCTGCCGATGGTCTCGTATGGCATTTGCCCGTAGCTGCTGCTTTTTCGTTGAAGATTTTTTTTCTTAAAACGGTACGCCCTTTTGTCGCTTAACGTCCATGCCACAGTCACCGATATCCTGTTCAATCGACCTCTGTGCGCGGAGCAGCCTTTGATAATTCGTTCAACTTACATTCGAGGGCACTAAAAGCGCCGCGCTTTAGGCGTCAGTCACGAGGTATTTTTTTTTAATTCGCGCGCTTTAAAGAAAGGCTGGAAAAAAAATTAATCAGCGAGTTCTCTTAGCACAGGTTAAAAAATGCGATGTTTCTGAACAAGTGCTACAACTTTTGTATTGAAGATTTTCGCTAGAGTTACTATTAAAAAAGTTCATTAACCAATCTTTGTTAATTACCAAGCTTCGCGGATTGGAAAATATATTCTGACGTGCTCTATATGGCTGAGAAAAATACCGCACCAATTCGAAACGAGTAGCGCCTATGTTTTTTTTAATACTTGGTGCTAGTTAGCTGAAACACCCTGTATATTTATTTATTTATTTATTTATTTTATTTATTTAAATACTCTCAATGCCATTTGCGGCGTTACAGAGAGGAGTGGTTACAAGTTAGAGATGGCAGTCTTGAATGATGCATGATCAGGGTTGCTGGCGATGGAGGCAGGAAGGTGGTTCCATTCGGATGAAGTCTTCGGCACGTAGGAGTGGAAGTATATGTTGGTATGGCAGAATGGCACATGGACTTTGAAGTTATGGTCGATGCGAGATGAAAGGTAAGACGGTGGCGAGAACAATGTGCCTTTTATTTCAGGATTCATGAAAAAAATTTTGTGGAAGAGACATAGGCGGGCCTGTTTCCTCCTGTTAGAAAGGGTAGGAAGGTCTAGAGAATTTTTAATTGATGAGATGCTAGCAGTACGGGAGTAATTAGCGACAATGAAGCGAGCTGAGCGATTTTGGATGGCTTCCAGTGCATTAACAAGTAAACAAGTATGAGGATCCCAGATTGATGAGGCGTATTCGAGTTTAGATCTGACTAGTGTTTTATAAAGAAGAAGTTTTAATGAAACAGGTGCTAATGAAAAGTTCCGGCGCAAGAAGCCGAGAGTGCGGTTAGCATTGTTAATCACATAACTGATATGATTATTCCATGTTAAATTGTTATCTATGTGAACACCTAGATATTTGTAAGTATTGACAGACGACAACTGAAAATTAGAAATTGAATAAACAGGGCTAGTGCAGTCAGTACTTGCTCGAGAGACCCTCATTATTTTACATTTGTTAATATTCAGTTTCATTGACCAGAGTGAGCACCAAGATGTAATGTTATCAAGATCAGATTGAAGTAGTGATGAATCATGAGAGTTAGTTATTATGCGGTAGATGACACAATCGTCGGCAAATAGCCTGATTGTTGATGTAATGCTGGATGGAAGGTCATTAATATAAATTAGAAAGAGTAAGGGTCCAAGGACAGAACCTTGCGGCACACCAGATGTTACTGAACAATTGCATGAGTCATGATCGTTAGCTGTTACATGTTGGGTTCTGTTAGATAAGAAGCATTCAATCCATCGTAATATGTTTGAGTCAATATTTAGCATGCTTAGTTTTAGTAGGAGTAAACGGTGAGAAACGGTGTCAAAAGCTTTTTGAAAATCAAGGAAAATGCAATCGATAATGGAGCCAGTGTCAGATGCTGAAAATAAGTCGTTGGTGAAGAGAAGTAGTTGGGTTTCACATGAGTAGTGTTTCCTAAAACCATGCTGACTGTTATGAAAGAAGTTATTTTCTTCGAGAAATATAATTAGGTTAGAATAGATTATGTGTTCGAGAAGCTTACATGGAATACTAGTCAAAGTGATGGGCCTGTAATTAGAAGGATTAGATGAGTCACCTGGTTTAGGCACAGGAACCACCTTCCCCGCCTTCCAGTCACTGGGCAATGAGGCATTTTGCAATGACTGTGAAAAGAGCTGTGAAAAAATGACTGAACAATAAATGGCAGTTTGTTTGAGAAATTGGGGAGCGATTCCATCTATGCCAGGTGCTGAGGCTTTCATTTTTAGTATGAGGTGAAAAAGCCCCAATTGATCAATGATGATGGGTTCCATTCGGGTATATCCAGGATCGGCTTGAATTGGTAAATGATTGGAGTTGTCAACAGAAAATGAGTTTTTAAATACGTCTTGCAAAGCTTCGCAGCACCTGTCACTTGCAATCGCCAAACCAAGTTCGTCACAAAGATCAATGTTCTTATTTTTGGACCATTTACTATACACCAAAACTTACGAGGTTAGACTGTAGAAGAGAAGGAAGGGTATCGCTAAAGAAACTATGTTTAGCAACTGCATAAGCTTTTTTGTATTCTAATGTTGCGCTGTGATAAGCCGCCCATCTCTCCGTGGTATCAGATGATGAAGCGCTGCGGTAAAGTCGTTTTTTTATTACGTAAGCGAAGAAGTGCTGATGTGAACCACGGAGAGCGGAACGCCGTTCGAACAGTTCGCAAAGGAACATAACAATCTATAAGTGAATTAAATTATTTTTGAACGATACCAAGTTCTCCTCTACAGTGTTATCAGCGGCACATGCAATGTATTTATTGCCATTGTATATAATTGTCATCACCCGACACCTGGAGCAGCAAGCCAGGCGATAAATCAGGCTAACATCTCCGGGGATGTCATTAAAAATTACTACCTGTCTATCTCTCTATCTTGGAAGTTCGATTAAATTTAGGCGGGGTGTGCAAGTTTTTCCTGTGAACGCGCCACTTATGTACTTGTGCGCCCTGTGCTTGTTCAATTAGGGTTGTTATCTGTTAAGCACGTAAATCATTCCCTGCTCTTGACGACTACAAATTTCATTAGGCATGCATGTGTAGCTGCGATTGAAAAATATTAGCATAAGTTACCGATGACCTGATCAGCAAAATTGCGACTAGCATTCGAAATGCGGGCTTCAGGATGGGCTGTTTGTTTCTGCCGACCGCCCCCGCTTTAAAGCATGGATCGTGCCTGCCATTCTCGCTTTGGCATGCTTGGACACAAGACGTGGCGTGTCGCGATTTCCCACTCCGGTCATCAGTCAAAACTGTGCTACTATTTTTTTCTGTTGAAACGTTGCCTCACTTTACATTGCTAATTTGTGAAGGAGTTCCTGTCGCCATTAGTTGGGTGCGCAAAACAATGGGGTTCAGAAAATGACCTCAATATTTTTGGCACTCAGAATGGCTGACGCAAAGCATCATCGTGCTCTTCGCCAAACTGAGCCTGTTTGCAAATTGAAGCAAACGAAACATGCTTCGTAATTTTACTTCAACATTGTTGATTTGCACTGAATCCCGTACAGATGGAGTGCTGCGGTTACGAAGAAAAAAAAAGAATAAAATCACTAACTTTTGATCCATAGCTGCTATGCTTCTTCATTTTTTTACTTTTACCACTTGCAGGCATGCCATCAAAGTATGAGGACATCAGAATGAAGATGATTGAAGTACGTAAAGCTTCCATCATCATGCGCGTTCCTCTATGTAACCCCTTTTCGTTGCTCAGCTGTGAAACCCAAGCGCTGTCTCAGTTAAGGCCAGCTGAGAATTGCCGCATCGCCAGCGCGGGATGTTTGTTGGCACTTTCTTCCTTTCATCAAGCGGCCGAAAAGCATGAGACGGATGTCCCTGAGGGACGGTTTTTGGTTGCGTCTCTTCTGGCCTTCGAGGTCTCACAGATAAAGACGTGAGCGTTGTTTCTTTTATTTTCTTGCTGAGCTAGAAGCATGTAATGGAAGTCTGAGAGCCTCTCCACGGAAGGAATCCGTGTCTTGCTGAAATTCAAGCACCTCTGGGCGCTCTGGTGCCTTGCGAAAGCGTCGGTCCATTAACTTTTCACTCGAGCCGTCGGAAAAGGGAACGACGCAATAGTGTGTCCGCTGATTGACGCTCCTTCGCAACTCTACCGGCAGCTCTGCATACCGCTGAGTCTACTTCGGAGATAACGGGAAGCCGGATCCACCTTTTGTGGACCTTGGATCGCTTTAGTTTCTCCAAGAACATCGCCCGGTGTGCGACAAGTGCGGCCGAGATGGCCCGATCTGTGTTTGCCTGTCTAGTGCATGTAGGCTCTGTGAAAGGGGCGAATGATTGAATACGCCCGTTGATCGATTCCTCCTTCATCTCCCCTTTCTCACGTTCCTTTGTCTGGAGGATATCGTTCGTGTCACCCAAATCGCCCGCATCGGATGAGAATGGCCGCTGGGCCGCATTTTTTAACGCTCAGCCGCACCTTGCAGCTGACACGAACCGACGAAAAAAAGCCGGTCCGCTGCAGCTGCTCAGTGGCGGCGTTCGACCGACGCAGAGCCGCCGGCGTATGCGGAGCATTCTTGCGAAATCACATGACTTTTCGATTTTCGCTTTTTGTTAAACGGAATGCCCAGCATGCATCGGGACGTAAGACAGAGGAGGACGAGAAAGAAATCAACGAAGTGCCGAAAGGATAGAATTATTCCGAGCCCGAGTGGTTGGTGGTTAAGACACTGATAAGAATAACTTCCGGGATTTTCCATGCCAAAACCACGATATGATTGTGAAGCACACCGAAGTGGGCGACTTCGTATTATATAGTTTCGACTACCTGGGGTTCTTTAACGTGCACCTATATCAAAGCACACGGATTGGTCAAATGGTTGTGGTGGGCTAGTTGATTAGTAATGACAGCTTATGTCCGAGCGCGTAAAAAAATCACAGTTTCACCGCAAGGGCGAAACAACAAATTGTAGCGTTATACGAAGTAAGGCTGGCAGCTAACTCTTTCGGATCCGGTCTCGCGTAACTCTACAAAACGCTGGTGTAAGAGAATTGCCGCTCCAGGGAAAGAAGCTGTTTTTGCACCGTCTCTTCGCGTTGAGAGCACATCACGTGGAAGGGTATACGAGCTGTCTGCTGATGCCTGTCGAGATAGCGCGCGCGCCAGCGGTCGCGACCGCGCCTTTATAATCAAAGTTCACAGTTGCTGCTCGAGCGACAATTTCCTAAGTGCGTGTCTTTAACTGTATGGTACATTCTTATGTGAAACGCTGAGACACATTTTAGAAGGTATTGGGGACGGATATATTTGTCGTGGGATTTCTGCTACGCAGAAATCCCACGGACAAATATATGCCCTAAAGTTAGTAATAAAGAATAGCACGAAGTACCTGTATAACAATTCCATTCCTATTATTTTTCGCGCTTGGTCAGTGGTCTGAGCAGTGTTCCGCATACGTAATAATCGGGATCGGCTGCCCGTGAATGGTGGTTGTTAATAAGATAATATAGTTCACACGAGGGAACTGATATACTATGCCAGCCGACAGCCAAGTACGGGAAGTAGCAAGCTGTCTCTGTTCTGAAACGACATTCTTACGCTAGAAGTGTTGCTAAGAACAGATCCTAACCAACCGTGACAAGCGCATTATTAGCGAAGGCGGTTCAAGTGCTTGCACAAAATGTGTCGTGAACACGGACTAGCAGGCTTATCGCTGCATAGTTAGCAATAAGAAAGACCAGTAATATTGTTTTTAGCAGTAGTAAATATAAAGTACAGAAATTGTGGCGAATTTATCTCAGGGTAACTGTGTTAATGTGCAAAGCATTTAAGTGAGTGACGCAGAGCCATAGTAGCACCCGCGTTATTTTGTTACTGAGCCAACGTTAGTGCGCAGTGAGCCAACAAGAGACAATATTACCCAGGTTTAGTGACATGCGTAAGTAATAATGATATGCGTAATACGGTGGGGTTCACGCAAACTACACAGTTTTAAATGTTAGTTAATGTAAAGTATGTTTCCTCTTGATTCCAATATTGCCACGCGAGCTCCATTTTGTATTTCTATGTAACCGGTCCATTACACGTATAACCACTGCCTTTCGCAAATCGCGCCCGAATATCTGCGAACCTTCCAGATTGTTTTAGAATCTTCTGACAGGCTTGAGCACGCAAACAGAAACAGTTGAGTTTATTCTGGAACTAGCGCGGTCACCGGCGATAAGACTCGAATGTTCGATGCCGCATGTATAAAATGCCGACGCCCTAACCGAAGATCAGATTACTCAATGGCCGACGACTGTACCTGCCGCTATCAGTGCACAGCGTGTATCACTTGTACTGTGAGCTTTCATTTTCCGGGCACAGGTTCGCCCAGAATAAAGAGTTTCGTATTTCCTAGTCTTCTTGCTGCCTTCTTCAACGTCACGGCCCCGTGACAATATTGTATACGAGTTTGTATGTCCTACTTTGTGCCAGTGGAAAATTTCTCTGCTATTTTGCTCGCAAAAATGGTTTTCTTGAGGCTAACAAAAAAAATAAATAAAAAAACCTGCGATGAGGCGTGTGATACCATCTGTCGCGCCATAATGACCACGCTCCACAAACAGAAGGCGAGCTCATCGGTCTCAAGCCTCATTAGGCTAGAGATTAATGAAAGAGCGCGCAGCTGCTCGCTGTGTTCCTAAAAGTTTTGTTGACGTATTAGATAAATGAATTTGCAGTGACCTATGGTTAATAAAATTGGAGGCTCTCTAGCATATTCTTATAAAGGGAGAACATGAAAACGCTTCCTTTGATTAGGTTGTTGTTACGGAGGGGTGCTGCGAAGTGGTGTTGCCTTGTTGTGTAATAAAATGTGAGGCAATGTGGGACGCCGAATTGTGTTTATTTACATTATTTGGTGCAGTCAAAGTGGGGTCGACAACACTTTACACATCCTCTTCTGTTTTGTCGTTGAGGAATTATACATCACGATGTCCACGAGTCTTCTGTCGATGTCGGTACTAATCCTACAAAGTTGACAGCGGACTCGCTGCAGCTACTTGTTGAAAAATCACTACACATGCTGCTGCAACACTGACTCCACAGAAGTTGAAGGCCAGCTGATACGGCGGACAAGAACTTGCTCCCTTTCAGTGGGGACACCCCCTTCTGCTACCGGGATTCCCCTTTCCTATTCTCCGCGACTACAAGAAATTCTGTCAGCGTCAGTCCCGGTGGGAGAGGTCACGTGATTTCCGGACACTGCTTTTGCGGATGCCAACCGGGCGGTGCGCTTTCGCCAACCTAGCTTTCGCGTTAAAAATGTTGCGTCTGTTGGGTGTGTTCTTAACGCTCCGTTGCGCGATATCATGTACTGATGTGCCACAGATACCGAGCGGTGCAGGACAATCTGATTGCCAGTTTTAGCTGAAATAGCAGTAATGAATTCAACTGGAATTTTTCTTCAAAACTTATTGATCTCATTAGGCCTTATTTACCCATTCATTCTAAGCACCCGCATGCACCATGGTTGGTGCATGCGTGTGCTTAGAATATTAAGCGAATAGTTTATGAGGGCCCATATGCGAATTCTTTCTTCATGCAATAGAATACCACTTTGCTTAGAATGTTAAGCGAATACCACTTGCTTAGAATGTTAAGCGAATAGTTTATGAGGGCCCATATGCGAATTCTTGCTTCATGCAATTGAATACCACTTTGCTATCACTATCGACGCTGCTCCTTTTGATCTAAATTGCGTTTATTTTTATGGAATGGCATTCTGTAGACACCCCATCAATTAAAGTTTGGAAGCGTTCGGTTGTATTTATAAGCTGTTGTTGTTATTGAGGTACTTTTCTGGTCCACATTCACGCACTTGAAATGTCAAAGTGTTTGCCATGGCTTCAACAGTTACTTCAGACAGACCACCAGGCAAACGTGAACGGGTTTTCGTAATCTAGTTGGGCTTGGGGTGAAGAAGACGAGCTTCTGCCAAGAAGGGTTCGACGCATCGCTTAGCCCACTGGTCACGCCATTTACAACCGAAATGTCGCGTACGTCTTCGGATCATTTTCGTAATAAGCTTTTTGTTCTTTTTTTTTTGTATTACCCGCAAATACCCTCTTTCCATTCGTGGTTACCGGTTTTTTTTGACGTTCTTTTTTTTATATAAAGCTGCTGCTACTAAGAATCTTGGAAGTGGCTAGTCGGTTCATAGCAAAGAATTTCTGCAGCGCGAACTAGACCAGGACGAGGGAAGACACATTCAGTTGAACATTCAGTTGAAAGTCAGCGCTCGTCCTGTTTTAATGTGTATTTTCTCGTCCTTCTCTTGTTCGCGCGGCAGAATTTCTTTACTACTACTACTACTACTACTACTACTACTACTACTACTACTACTACTACTACTACTACTACTACTACCACCTATAAACAAGTACATTATGTTAATTAACGCAATTTAGAAAGAAACAGCGTAATAATACTTTCACAATGTACCATTCTCCGCGTAATTAAATGGCCGTAATCGAATTCCAGCATTTTTTTTAACGTTCCGTCACTTTTAGCATCGTCTCTCCATGCTTGAAGGACTCTTTAAGAGCGCTCACTATATCGTTCTCTCCCCATCACCACACGACGCGTGTGTAAAGACGATCTTCTTTTGATTTATGAGCCCGCCATCTTGGGCTTTTGCAAGAACGACTTCCGAGTTGTATGTGTCGTGATGTCAAATAAACAAGGTCATGAATGACCGAATGCATCTGCACAGCCATTTTCATGCGTATCGAATCCACTGTATATTGTCACGTGGTCGTGACGTCGACGAACACAGCAGTCGGCGTTTGTAGGATGAAACTGTTTATTTGGCCGAACTTGTGGCCGGAAAATGAGAACTAGAACTACAGCAATGCACGCTGTACAATGATAGCGGCGAACAGGGCGTCGTCCGTCGATCAACTGACAAGCGGTGTAGCGCGTCGGCATTTAAACATGTGCCGTCGAATATTCCAGCGTTATCGCTGGCTGTCGTGCAAATTCTAGAATAAGCTCGAGTGTGCGCGTCTTGCGCGCAATCTTAACAAAACGATCTACAATGATCGCGAAGGTTCTCGAACAACGAGGCGCGGTTCGCGCTGAGCGTTGCTGACAGTCTTTGTGGCCGAAAACCGAATACAGAAAAAGTGATAAAGAAACGCACGTGGCAATATAGTCTGTGCGTTTAGTCGTTATCAACCCTAGATTGCGGAAATTAACGCCTGTTAAGATAGCCTATTAGCGAAAACTTCTCGGAGGAGGCATGCAAAGTTTCTATTTACCCGCTCTAATACCAGTGCTGTCGCAGCGTCCTTGCGTAACGTTTATACATGTCTTGTCTTCCTAGAAAAGGTGCAGCATTTTGAATGCGAGGGATAGAACTGGGCCCAGCTTATCAGTAGAGATTTTGCCAAATATATCCTTACGTTTGATGACTAGAAATGTGCCGGAAATATGGTTTCTCACTTTGAAAGCGTGCTCTGTCGTGTCAACACGTTCCATAACTTCTTGTTTACTCTGCCACGAAAGAAAAGTGGCGTCATTAGAGTGACATTTCGTCATCTATGAAATAGTTTTCCACTCTGCTTGCTGAACTTTCCAACTTCGTAAGCCTAAAACAGCCTACACCGAATACACTGCTGCCATCTTCGCCGTAATCATCAATATCACCGCAGCCACCCTTAATCGATTTTGTGTAGACAGTGCTGGAGTATATTACAGCATACTCTACTTTTTCTGTACCTCGCATAGACACTTCACCCCCTCGGAACTGTTGGCGTCCGCTTGTAAGTTATATCACAAGGGCTGGTCGACGATCCTGTAAAGATGCTACTCCGTGAGATTATCATGAATGGTAAATCGAGAACAGTCGCGCCCGAAGGCCATTACCACCATCTTTCCGAATTGCCGCACGAAAAACGACAATATTGAAAATTGCGTCAAAGACAGACAGCTCAAGCTTGAGCGAAATGTGGTTCTGGAGGAAACGTAGCGCTGTAGCCTTTGCCTTTGCGAGCAAGGGCAAACGGTGGCCTTCAGGAACTCGTACTCCTGTTATGTGTTAAGAAGGAAGGGGGCTTTGATTATTCCCCGATTTTTTTTTTGTCCTTTTATGTACAATCTTGCCATGGCATGCTCCCTGAATGCGGCAGATTCGCTGCCGATCCCTAGACTATCGGAATGCAGTTGTTTCTTCTTCAATGGAACGCGCCCGTTTTAACGGGTTGGTGGCGCCTTCCGTAAGGCGTGTAATTGCGTGTTACACTGCAGCAGCGTGCGTGCGAGATAGCCGCTTCTCGCACAGAGAAATTTTCCGGATTCTCGGTGATCCTCAGAGCCCCAGGAAAGTTCGAGAGTTCGCGGAGAGATGCGGCGTTCCTTTAGCGCAGCCGACGTGCTTCATTTTCCCAACGTCGGCAAATATTCGATTAGTTTCGCATCGCGAGCGCAGACCTCGTAATCGCTCACACCGCATTGCCTTGGCCGGCGAATACACTTTCTGGAACAAAAACTGGTGCTTTTCGGGAACTTCGAACCATTGGTCAAGGGCCGTCTACTTATTTTCTTTCTTCTATCTCACCTGTGCCGCGGTGGCCGATTGGTTTCACTTCCGCCACCGTGTGTGTTTTTGTGCGTGTGCGTGTGTGGGCAATAATAATAATAATACTTTCCGTGGTTCTATGTGCCATAACAAAGGTGTTTGTGGTGAAGTCTTTTTTTTCTTTCGTATCACACGTCGTGTCAAATACTTCCTCTTTTCTTACTTCATTTCTGGCTCAAACGCCAGAAACGCTTGACTGTAAGTATTCAAGTTGTTGCCAGATTGGTAGCCATAGTTGGCATACGCTTGTTTTTTGGTTTATTTCGCCGTGGAAGTATTCTATGTCCCAAATAACGGCTGAAGAAGTCAAGCAGCAGTAGCGTGTCGTTTCGACAATAATTGATGAAAGGGGAATTCGCGTACGTATCTCTATTTACGTAAACAAACTATTGCCTGCGTGTGTGAATTATGCGGGTACGGTTGCGTTTGCTGATATTGTAAACGCAGGTACACATATCTATGCTTCAAAGTTAAAAACATTTCGCCTGCCATTCCACCCTGTCAAGGTGGTTGACCAGCGAAGCGCATGACATCAGAGAGTAACAGCTAAGCGGCTCAGACGGCCAGCGGACCCAGCGGACGAGCGGAGACGCCAGCTGCGCGTGCGCGGCACGCTGGGACAGCCAGCGTCTTTAGGGAGCGAACCGCTCGCCAGCTCGTATCCTCGCCCAGCTGAGCGTGGCCAGCGGACCAGCGTTTTCGCGAGACAAGATGGCGACCCCCAACACAAGCGGCCGCGGCATGTTGTCGGGATACCCGCGAACGCGGCGCTCGCTCGGCTCCAGGCCAAGAAGTCCCGGCGGGGCTTTTCAACCGAGGAAGACCTCTGAAGACGAGGCCGTTTGGAGAGACCTAAAATGGGTTCAAATCATCGAAAGCTTAAGACGGGTGCCAGGCCGCGAGCTGACACTCCGAGGCTTAAAGGATCGTGATGATCATTTAATCGGATATTGGAGACA
This sequence comes from Rhipicephalus sanguineus, assembly GCF_013339695.2. NCBI lineage: Eukaryota > Metazoa > Arthropoda > Arachnida > Ixodida > Ixodidae > Rhipicephalus > Rhipicephalus sanguineus. The sequence continues at coordinate 14,990 of NW_023615961.1, forward strand.
AGAGGACACAAGAAACTTAAAAAAGTACGTGCTACTTTGATTTTTTGTCCGTACAGATTACATTTGATCGCGTGTTCAGACGTGGATAGAACTGCCTACATTTCGCGTTTTTGGCAAATGCGTCTTGTCGAGAAGCGGTCAGCTAGGCTGCAAAACGACGGCGAAACCAAGTGGAGGCCTTCACACTCCTTCACACAGGAAACCAAGTAGAGGCCTTCAACCTTCACAGGCAGCGGAGCGCGAGGTGCGTTCTACGTTCCGCTGGAACGAGCTGGTCGACGCTTAGCCCCTTAGCTATTACTCTCCCTTTCGTCTTGTGCTCCGCTGCCCTCTCCGCTCGTCCGCTGGGCCCGCTGAGCCGCTTAGCTATTATTCACTATTCACTGCGATATAGAGCACGTATAAGGTTACGACGCTTCGACGATCGGTACGCCGTATCTCGATCGCTACTGGCGAAAGCCGTGTCGTGTGACCTCGTGAATTTGTGCGGATGCCCGAGGTATACCTGGGGAAATGACAACTCTTCCGTGTGATCATCGTACAGCAGCAGTATCGGCGTTTTGTCTTCGCCGAGCGCTATGGCCAAGTAATTAGTCTGGTTTAGAGCACTGCACGGGCCCGGGCCAGCCCGAAAGCCCGGCCCGCGGGCCGGGCCCGGGCTTGAAGCCGCGGGCCTGGGCCGGACTCGGACCCGCTCATTAAAAGGCGTAAGTCAGGCCTTCGAGCACACGCGACCGTTATGCATTGCATCGTCTAAGGTATACTGTGCCAAGCTGAAGTGACACGTGCAAAGAGCTGGCTCTTAGTAAAGCTTAGCAATAACAATATAAAAACAGTTGAAGTGCTATGTTTTTCACCAGTATACAGGGTGTCCAAGCTATCACGCAGCACGATTTTAAAAAAAGAGGAACGGCGTTACGCGAAGCAAACGTACAGCATATTGCTCCTAGTACAGTGGAGTAGCCACTGTTATTTTTTTCGTCAATGAGGCTTAATTAATTAGTCATAACTATATTTGTAACTCGACAAATACTCACCTAATTGTCAAAATGTCAATGAGGCGTATGTAGGCGTGTTCAAAGGACGTCTAACTGCGCAATTTTAACAACGTACTAATTACGTGCTCATTTTTTTTCGGCTGATAAAGAAAGCCCGCGAAATATGAAAAATAACACGTGACTACGCTCCCACCCGCAAAGGAAACCAGCGCCCTCAAATAGCTTACTGCAAACAACCGCTTTGCTGTTGTCCGTTGCGAGAGACAGCGTTCCGCATATTGGCAAGGGTACAGGTCGGGCGCCAACGATATGCGGGCAATTTCGCTGGGATTCATTCCGTTCGATAGTACGCCGCAATCATCCATATCTCACGGTCGACTGTTCTCATTGATAATGCGGCAGATGTTCTGATTACGGCCTGCCTCTGTAAAACCTAGCGGTGCGTTTCTTAGGCCGGGGAGTGGCAGATAGGGCGATGCGTTTTTTTTTTCTTTCTGCATTTTTCCCTTGATACTGTCTACCTCATAGGAGCTGTGTGAGGGCGCTGGTTCCCGACGCGCGCAACAGTCTAGTCATGTGCCACTTTTCATATTCCGCGGGCTTTCTTGATCAAGCGGAAAAAAATGAGCGCGCAATTAGCACGTTGTTGAAAGTAGCGCAGTTAGATGCCATTTGAACATGCCTACATACGCCTCATTGACATTTTGACAATTAGGTGAGTACTTGTCGAGTTACAAATATAATTATCACTAGTTAATTACACGTCGTTAACGAAAAAAAATAGCAGTGGCTACTCCAGTGTACTAGGAACAATATTCAGTAGGTTTGTTCCGCGTAACGCCACTCCTCTTTTTTTAAATCGTGCTGCGTGATAGCTGGGACACCCTGTAGATACAGATTGGCACTGTATATTTTCACTGACGTTTCGTCTGCTGGACCATACTTTGTCAAATATATATATATATATATATATATATATATATATATATATATATATATATATATATATATATATATATATATATATATATATATATATATATATATATATATATATATTAACAGCACTAACAATGGGCCAGATCACGGTTGTTCCCATGGGAGGAATAAAGATTTCGGTCGGTCTTTTATTCGAGGTTGACACATACGGTATATTTCATTTATATTCCTTGGTATTGCGTTCCAAAACCACGATATGATTACGAGGCACGCCGTAGTGGCACGGATCAATTTCGACCACCTCGAGTTCTCTAACGTGCACCTAAAGATAAGTATATTCGCCTTTTCGGTCGGTTGCAATATTGCGATAGAAGCAGCACGTGTTGCACCCAAGAAACTTCCGGTCACTTCAATTATCACTATCTAACGCCGAAGCAGAAAGCGGATTTTTATGTACTGCCAGAATAAGAAAAGTCTCTTTTTCCGCTTTCAGGTAAAAGGAAGGCGCTTACAGTGAAGTGAAGCCCTAACTCTTATAATGTTGCGTTTGCAGCTTAGAAGAATATTTATTTAAAATATTTGGCCACACACAGGGAGAAAAGTATTGAAAATGTCTTTTGTTCCCCGCCAAAGCTACTAGGCAACGCCGGCGCACAAAACCGGAAGCCGTCCAGCAGCTGTGTTTGTAAATACCGAAACGGTCTATACACGGGTGTTCTTGCATTTCGCCCCATCAAATTGCGGCCGCCGTGGCCGCGGGAATCGCACCCGCGTCCTAGGACTTAACAGCTTAACCGCTGAGCTACTACCACGGGCAAAGCAACATTTCGATGCATGTACACACCGGATTTTCCGTCGATCGCCCGCTACAAAGCGCACGGCATCATTAATATCATCATCAACAACTAATATCCTCTAGAGGGCCCGGGTCGGGCCTGGTCATGAACAAGCGTGCCCTGGATTAGTTAATAATGAACGCCCGGGCCGGGCTTGGAACGGGCCCGGGCCGGGCCCGGGCTTGGAAACGACGAGCCCGGGCCGGGCCCCGGGCTCGGAATCGACGAGCCCGGGCCGGGTGCTTCTGGGTACAGTCAAGTAAGTCTGGGCCTGGGCCGGGCTCGGGCTGGGTTCGCGTCATGTACGCCGGGCGGGCCGGGCCCGGGCCGTAAAATCCGGCCCGTGCAGTGCTCTAGTCTGGTTTCCCAGTCCTGCCACGGGGTTTCAAGCATCTTCGTGCACTACAGTGTGGCTCACCGCGTGCATCGCTCCGGCCAGCGAGGAGGCACTGCTCCGGCACACTGAACCGGGTCGTTGGGACCCTCGACTACAATCGTCGACAAACGCCGCGAAACCCAATTACGGGGATGCTTAAAGCTTCCTACGAATGTGAAGTCCGACACTTGCCCTCAACGCCCCTACTGCGCTGCTCCTCGAACGAACGCCGCAAAGGCGAATTGGACGCGCAGCACGCGCGCTCACGCGAGCCATATACGGCTTCGCTTCTCAAGCGCTTGAGTTTTTGCGCACATTCGCCACGAAACACCGCATATTGGCCATATACACCTTCGCTTCTCAAGCTCTTGAGCTTTTGCACACATTCGCCACGAAACCCCGCATATTGGCCATATAACCTTCGCTTCTCAAGCGCTTGAGTTTTGCACACAATCACCACGAAACCCCGCATATTAGCCATATACAGCTTCGCTTCTCAAGCTCTTGAGTGTTTGCACACATTCGCCACGAAACCCCGCATATTGGCCATATACACCTTCGCTTCTCAAGCTCTTGAGCTTTTGCACACATTCGCCACGAAACCCCGCATATTGGCCATATACACCTTCGCTTCTCAAGCGCTTGACTTTTTGCACACAATCGCCACGAAACCCCGCATATTAGCCATATACACCTTCGCTTCTCAAGCGCTTGAGTTTTTGCACACAATCGCCACGAAGCCCCGCATATTAGCCATATACAGCTTCGCTTCTCAAGCTCTTGAATGTTTGCACACATTCGACACGAAACCCCGCATATTGGCCATATACACCTTCGCTTCTCAAGCTCTTGAGCTTTTGCACACATTCGCCACGAAACCCCGCATATTGGCCATATACACCTTCGCTTCTCAAGCGCTTGAGTTTTTGCGCACATTCGCCACGAAACCCAGCATATTAGCCATATACACCTTCGCTTCTCAAGCTCTTGAGTTTTCGCACACAATCGCCACGAAGCCCCGCATATTAGCCATATACAGCTTCGCTTCTCAAGCTCTTGAGCTTTTGCACACATTCGCCACGAAACCCCGCATATTGGCCATATACACCTTCGCTTCTCAAGCTCTTGAGTTTTCGCACACAATCGCCACGAAGCCCCGCATATTAGCCATATACAGCTTCGCTTCTCAAGCTCTTGAGTGTTTGCACACATTCGCCACGAAACACCGCATATTGGCCATATACACCTTCGCTTCTCAAGCTCTTGAGCTTTTGCACACATTCGCCACGAAACCCCGCATATTGGCCATATACACCTTCGCTTCTCAAGCGCTTGAGTTTTTGCACACAATCACCACGAAACCCCGCATATTAGCCATATACACCTTCGCTTCTCAAGCGCTTGAGTTTTTGCACACAATCGCCACGAAGCCCCGCATATTAGCCATATACAGCTTCGCTTCTCAAGCTCTTGAGTGTTTGCACACATTCGCCACGAAACCCCGCATATTGGCCATATACACCTTCGCTTCTCAAGCTCTTGAGCTTTTGCACACATTCGCCACGAAACCCCGCATATTGGCCATATACACCTTCGCTTCTCAAGTGCTTAAGTTTTTGCACACAATCACCACGAAACCCCGCATATTAGCCATATACAGCTTCGCTTCTCAAGCGCTTGAGTTTTTGCACACAATCGCCACGAAGCCCCGCATATTAGCCATATACAGCTTCGCTTCTCAAGCTCTTGAGTGTTTGCACACATTCGCCACGAAACCCCGCATATTGGCCATATACACCTTCGCTTCTCAAGCTCTTGAGCTTTTGCACACATTCGCCACGAAACCCCGCATATTAGCCATATACACCTTCGCTTCTCAAGCGCTTGAGTTTTGCACACAATCGGCACGAAACCCAGCATATTAGCCATATACACCTTCGCTTCTCAAGCGCTTAAATTTTTGCACACAATCGCCACGAAGCCCCGCATATTAGCCATATACACTTCGCTTCTCAAGCTCTTGAGCTTTTGCACACATTCGCCACGAAACCCCGCATATTGGCCATATACACCTTCGCTTCTCAAGCGCTTGAGTTTTTGCGCACATTCGCCACGAAACCCAGCATATTAGCCATATACACCTTCGCTTCTCAAGCTCTTGAGTTTTCGCACACAATCGCCACGAAGCCCCGCATATTAACCATATACAGCTTCACTTCTCAAGCTCTTGAGTGTTTGCACACATTCGCCACGAAACCCCGCATATTGGCCATATACATCTCGCTTCTCAAGCTCTTGAGCTTTTGCACACATTCGCCACGAAACCCCGCATATTGGCCATATACACCTTCGCTTCTCAAGCGCTTGAGTTTTTGCGCACATTCGCCACGAAACCCCGCATATTAGCCATATACACCTTCGCTTCTCAAGCGCTTGAGTTTTTGCACACAATAGCCACGAAGCCCCGCATATTAGCCGTATACAGCTTCGCTTCTCAAGCTCTTGAGTGTTTGCACACATTCGCCACGAAACCCCGCATATTGGCCATATACACCTTCGCTTCTCAAGCTCTTGAGCTTTTGCACACATTCGCCACGAAACCCCGCATATTAGCCATATACACCTTCGCTTCTCAAGCGCTTGAGTTTTTGCACACAATCGGCACGAAACCCAGCATATTAGCCATATACACCTCGCTTCTCAAGCTCTTGAGTTTTCGCACACACTCGCCACGAAGCCCCGCATATTAGCCATATACAGCTTCGCTTCTCAAGCTCTTGAGTATTTGCACACATTCGCCACGAAACCCCGCATATTGGCCATATACACCTTCGCTTCTCAAGCTCTTGAGCTTTTGCACACATTCGCCACGAAACCCCGCATATTGGCCATATACACCTTCGCTTCTCAAGCTCTTGAGTTTTCGCACACAATCGCCACGAAGCCCCGCATATTAGCCATATACAGCTTCGCTTCTCAAGCTCTTGAGTGTTTGCACACATTCGCCACGAAACACCGCATATTGGCCATATACACCTTCGCTTCTCAAGCTCTTGAGCTTTTGCACACATTCGCCACGAAAACCCGCATATTGGCCATATACACCTTCGCTTCTCAAGCGCTTGAGTTTTTGCACACAATCACCACGAAACCCCGCATATTAGCCATATACACCTTCGCTTCTCAAGCGCTTGAGTTTTTGCACACAATCGCCACGAAGCCCCGCATATTAGCCATATACAGCTTCGCTTCTCAAGCTCTTGAGTGTTTGCACACATTCGCCACGAAACCCCGCATTGGCCATATACACCTTCGCTTCTCAAGCTCTTGAGCTTTTGCACACATTCGCCACGAAACCCCGCATATTGGCCATATACACCTTCGCTTCTCAAGTGCTTAAGTTTTTGCACACAATCACCACGAAACCCCGCATATTAGCCATATACAGCTTCGCTTCTCAAGCGCTTGAGTTTTTGCACACAATCGCCACGAAGCCCCGCATATTAGCCATATACAGCTTCGCTTCTCAAGCTCTTGAGTGTTTGCACACATTCGCCACGAAACCCCGCATATTGGCCATATACACCTTCGCTTCTCAAGCTCTTGAGCTTTTGCACACATTCGCCACGAAACCCCGCATATTAGCCATATACACCTTCGCTTCTCAAGCGCTTGAGTTTTTGCACACAATCGGCACGAAACCCAGCATATTAGCCATATACACCTTCGCTTCTCAAGCGCTTAAATTTTTGCACACAATCGCCACGAAGCCCCGCATATTAGCCATATACACCTTCGCTTCTCAAGCTCTTGAGCTTTTGCACACATTCGCCACGAAACCCCGCATATTGGCCATATACACCTTCGCTTCTCAAGCGCTTGAGTTTTTGCGCACATTCGCCACGAAACCCAGCATATTAGCCATATACACCTTCGCTTCTCAAGCTCTTGAGTTTTCGCACACAATCGCCACGAAGCCCCGCATATTAACCATATACAGCTTCACTTCTCAAGCTCTTGAGTGTTTGCACACATTCGCCACGAAACCCCGCATATTGGCCATATACATCTTCGCTTCTCAAGCTCTTGAGCTTTTGCACACATTCGCCACGAAACCCCGCATATTGGCCATATACACCTTCGCTTCTCAAGCGCTTGAGTTTTTGCGCACATTCGCCACGAAACCCCGCATATTAGCCATATACACCTTCGCTTCTCAAGCGCTTGAGTTTTTGCACACAATAGCCACGAAGCCCCGCATATTAGCCGTATACAGCTTCGCTTCTCAAGCTCTTGAGTGTTTGCACACATTCGCCACGAAACCCCGCATATTGGCCATATACACCTTCGCTTCTCAAGCTCTTGAGCTTTTGCACACATTCGCCACGAAACCCCGCATATTAGCCATATACACCTTCGCTTCTCAAGCGCTTGAGTTTTTGCACACAATCGGCACGAAACCCAGCATATTAGCCATATACACCTCGCTTCTCAAGCTCTTGAGCTTTTGCACACATTCGCCGCGAAACCCCACATATTGGCCATAGACACCTTCGCTTCTCAAGCGCTTGAGTTTTTGCGCACATTCGCCACGAAACCCCGCATATTAGCCATATACACCTTCGCTTCTCAAGCGCTTGAGTTTTTGCACACAATCGCCACGAAGCCCCGCATATTAGCCATATACAGCTTCGCTTCTCAAGCTCTTGAGTGTTTGCACACATTCGCCACGAAACCCCGCATATTGGCCATATACACCTTCGCTTCTCAAGCTCTTGAGCTTTTGCACACATTCGCCACGAAACCCCGCATATTGGCCATATACACCTTCGCTTCTCAAGCTCTTGTGTTTTCGCACACAATCGCCACGAAGCCCCGCATATTAGCCATATACAGCTTCGCTCTCAAGCTCTTGAGTGTTCGCACACATTCGCCACGAAACCCCGCATATTGGCCATATACACCTTCGCTTGTCAAGCTCTTGAGCTTTTGCACACATTCGCCACGAAACCCCGCATATTGGCCATATACACCTTCGCTTCTCAAGCGCTTGAGTTTTTGCACACAATCGCCACGAAACCCCGCATATTAGCCATATACAGCTTCGCTGTTAAAACTGGCGTGACAGAATTCTTTCTCCTCGGTATTTCTAAAATCTCGCGTTCCGTCGATGGCTCGAAAGGCTATCGGCCGTGCTGCCGCGACAGTATGCGTGCGCCAAAACTTTAACGTGTGCGCAGTTAAGGTGCTCGGGAGTTGCGGGTGAGGAGGCTGCTGTGGGGAACAAGTTTCGGAAGGTGCTACCCTCGCAATGATCCTTTTTACGGAATCGCGTCGACTTGTAGTAGGTAAGTTTCTGTGTAGCTGGGGTACCTGTATAAGAGGCAGTTAACGTTATCTTCATTGTCAACATCACTCCCTTTCAGCGCAAGTGTTAATAAAGCTAGCGGTTATCACAATGCTTTACTTTTATGAGGAACCTTTCATACGGTACTCCAGCGGTTGCGTTTGATCGAGGACGCAACTTGGGTATTCGATTCACCAGAGCTTACGACTCTTTACGATTGACCACGGCAGATATCGATACCGAAAGAGAGAGGGAGAGAAAGAGACAGAGAGAGAGAATGACGCAGTTCGTAGCCGAATTTATCGATGCGTATCTTGAGTGAAGGGGTGCTTAATGGACTGTCTTACGTCGTGGATTGCGCGCTCGCACCCTGATGTGCTATGAAGAAGGAATTCCTATACGTTGACCTCTGCGGGAAATATTAACTTTCCCAGGGCACCTCGACGTCGTGAATCAGGCGTCCTTGTATATTCTCTGTGCCTGGTTCGCGAGGCATTTTGCACTTAACCACGTGCGAAAAGCTTCGGGATAATTGGAAGTACGTTGCCAAATGGTTGAATCGTTACGTGAAATGCGTAAAAATTGCTGCGAAATTGTCCTGGCTGTCTAGGTCGACTTTTTTTGTGCAGCAACGGGATGTTTCATGCGCGATAGCTTGTTGGACAAAATGCTTCGCGCAAGTGTTTCCCGTGCTTGATATCGTGGCCCTCGCGAGTGTCGTCCGGTGCCATAACCGAAGCATGCATGGGCTCGATGACGCGTGGATATATTTGTTTCTGGGCATTCACAGCGAGGGCGAGATAGCTATTTAATGAAGTACAGGTAGTTCTGCCGTCATATATAAAGGCGCCTCCATGCTAGGGAAGGGGATCGAGGACAGGAAAGGAAAAGAGAAAGAAAATATGGGGCGAAAGAGGCGAAAGATTCCATAATCTATTCCTTCTTCGTGGGCGTACTTCTTTGCCATTGCTGATGCATATGATTTAGTGAAGCATATTCGCCGAATTTTCCTTAATTACAAACCTCTATGTGCAGCCAGATCCGCTTTTTCATTTCCGTATATGCTGCAGTGTCCGGGAATATTTTCATGCTCTTCTGAGAGAAAGCCATGACAACGCTGTTTTCTGGGGATACGTGCAGAGCTCTGTGTGCGAAAAGAGGGAGGTGTTTGCCAGCGCTTCTGTAACCGCTGATGAGGACATAACGTGAAGGTGATGCGCTCCATATTGCATGCATTGTGATGTGAACACCACGTGGTGGGTAACTGCCTCGTGAGATGAATGGGAACAAGATTGAACAGCGCAATAATACTTTGGGAGTACCACAGGACGCTGTGCTTAGCTCCTTAAGGAGCTAAGCACAGCGTCCTGTGGTACTCCCAAAGTATTATTGCGTATATCCCTACCCTGAGCAGGTAATGGAAAGTTCACCTGAATGCTTTGTAAAAATGCCCTAATGTTATACATATACATCACAGCTTTCAAACTGAAAACTCGCAACTTATTACCTTGTGCTCTGCGGATGAGGTGGGCAGGTGGTAATACGGCTTTTTATGAGGTGTTTAGAAAAAAGAAAAAAAAGAAAGAGAGACGATTTAGCGCACTATGCACTCTTCTATTGGAGAGGGTTAGGCGTTGCTTAAAAAGCTACGGGCATAAAAGTATGCCGAAATCCACGTCACGATAATTGTCTAACTTAATGCGAGAGCCTTCGTTCCCTATAAATGTCTCTATTTGACGCCATCGCGATGGCGTTTTGCGGCCGCGGAATCGAGCCTGCGAAAAAAATAGGCTCAGGAGACCGAGGCTCAGGAGACCGAGGCTGTTGACAGGAAGGACCCTGACGCTAACTCGGATAAGTCATCTCTTCACGCAGTGCATGGAGAGCGGCCAAAGATTGGGTGTTTCTTCACTGGCAGGTGCGAACAGCAGTGTTCATTCTTAGCTGATCGGGAGGCCGTCGAAGGGCTATTTTAGCTCATTGTTGACTGACCAGCCAAGTCAAACGTGGAGGGGAGCTGATTCAGTGCCTTGTGATGGAAGAAGGCGCTATGAAAGAAAGCTTCTATGAAGCGCGGTGGTGCATCATGTACATACTCAGTCGTTCGGACAGCGCGTCAATTTCAGATGCGCTTGTATGATGGTGATGTCGTGTACACATATCTCCCGCAGGTAAGAAGGTGAGATTGAGACGATACAAAGACGCTATTTCTTCAGCCCGGTAAATGAATTGTTCATAGACGTTGCACAAAATGTGGCAACTTCCTGCGGCGATTAGACGGCCGCACGCTGCGTGGACGTAGTTTTCAGTCATGCCAGCGCGAAGCACATTCCGCCGCGGACAGTCACACGGCAACGCTGGAGCAATTGTGGCAATGGCTCACACACAGGGTACAGCACGTTTATCTGAAGAGTGCGAAGATAGAGCAAAAAGCGGTCAGGCATTGAGGGCAGCAGAGCGCAAACGCTGCTGCTGTCACAACGCCAGAATCGTCAGCACGGGAGCGAGACACAGTCGAGTGCAGCTCGCTGTTGCACCGTGGTTGACAAGAGCACCAGGAAAGATCACAGAGCGGATCCGCGTATCTAGGAATGCTTTTGGCACGCTACCCGTGACGATACACGCCTTGATTCCCCTTCTCTTCACTCGCCCTTCGACCTTTCTATGTCTTCCCTTTGTCTTCTTCAATTTCTGATGATAATGATGGTGATGATATTCATAGCCGTACCTTTGAAATAGGGCGGTTACAAATGTTAACTACTAGCCTGCTTGATCTAATAAGGTTTAGCTGCGTCTGTTGAAATCAAGCATTCTCGCTATTTCTTCCTGATCTTTTCTTTCTTCATTCAATGCTCTGTTTTATGCGATAGCAATTATATGGACAGTCTCGGCTGGTTTTTGCCGTCCCCGTCACCGCCGTCATGCACCGTATATGTATAAGTAGTATATATATATATATATATATATTATATATATATATATATATATATATATATATATATATAAAATTGCCAAAGAAAAATAATTCAGAAAAATGCATCTGAAGCGCGGAATCGAACCAGCAACCTCTCGCTCCGCAGCGCGTGGCGCTATCTATTACGCCACAAAAAGCAGATCCTTCACGTAGCTAACGGCGAGCGTTATATACACACCCTTTACCGCTGGCAGGACTCAGAGGCGGCAGGCGCTTATAAGCGTTTCTTCATTACCAGCGAGATGGCGCGAGGAGCGCAACGGGCGCATCTAAAAGTCGTCGGCCAGCTCGCTCGCTTCTTCTAACATTTGCGCAGGGAGAACCTTGCCCTTACGCTGTCTGCTCGCGTGGTATACTCGCGGACAACTTTTCTTGGCAATGAAGGGAAAGCTACGGGGGCGGAGCGTCTGTACATGTACTGCTACGCGAAGTAGTCCGGTTTGGCGCGCGTCTCGTAACGCCGTGGAAAGTGATGGCTAGCGTTGCATTTCGACGCAAACGCTGCTTAGCGTCTAAGGTACGGGTAAAAGGCGTGACTTTTTCACGCACGCGAAAAACGCAATGTGACAACGTATAAAGTAAAAGAAATACAAATATCTTGCTTGTGTGCGCCGCGTTCCGTCTCAAAAAGCTACATGTAAAAAATGAAGGAGTATTTTATATATCTCACGCAGAAAATACGGACGCAGTTGTGGGAATACATTCATTAGCGGTAGTTTACGTGCATTGTGGTTCTGTAGCCTTCGCTTCATTGCCAAGAAAAGTTGCTGCCGGGAGGTAGATGTTTATGCAGCGTAGCAGAGCGTCCATCACGGCTGCTTTTCTTGCTATTGCATTCATTGCTTCGCTGTTGCGGCGAAACTGTGACTTTTTAAATACTGTACAATTTCCTACTCTTGAAACCACCCTGGCTCTGTTCATCTCTTCCCTGCCCTCTTTTTGATGCTCCACGCATATCCCGCTTACCGTTACTGCTGACCATCCGCTTTGACTCCTGCCGCTTTCAGAAAGTTGATGTTCCTTTCGTGGTCTTGCTAGGTAGATACAATAGCATTCTGTTACAATGTCATGAGTCGTTTCCGGATTTTTCCTGCGGCACACATACGCCTCATTCGGTAGCGAATGCTTGCTCCGGTTCATCTATCCTCAGGCAGCCAGCTGCGTCAAAAATGGCAAGAAACTGCGCTTTGTATTATTCCTCTTTCTCTCTCTCTTTACGCCATAAACGTTCAAGCTCCCCCTTTCTTTCCCCAGTGTAGAGTACCATGCCAGTTATTCTAACCTGGTAAAACTCTACCTTTCTTCTTTTCCTGTTTACTTCTTTCTCTCTTGATTTCTTTCGTGGGTGTATTTGAAAGTCAGCATTATGTATTTCTCCTCAACCTTTGCATCTTAGCGTTCCGGTCTCTGTCACTTTCTTTGACGTCTCTGGCTTGGCTATAGATACTTTTAGTTTGTACTTCGTTGCCAACTTTCGTGATCTTTTCCTCTAATCCGTGATCGTGCCTTTGAAGTACAGATATTTTTGTACTTTAGACACTCATTTCTTTTCATCCGCATTCCTGAGTTTTTCGACAGCACTAATAATGTTTTGCGTTTTCTGACCTTTGATGATGATGATTATGATGGTGGTGGTGGTCTTTATCGGTATTCCCTTTGAAACGGCAACGCGACAATAGCCATCTAGGTCGTTTCTCTTCGCTTTGATCACGTTTCATTACATCTAGTTTAAGATAGAATTTCGGCTGTCTCTTCCTATTCTTTCTTCATTTGAGCTTCTGTTTTTACATTGCACTGTTAAGTACACTTCCAACGACTCCGATTATGTCGATTTATTCGATGTTTATTTTCCCGAATACTGTAAGCGTTTTTTGCTCACCTCGACTTAGCTCATCTGAGCATTGCTGCAGTATTTGTAAACGAATCGGTTTTATCGATGTTCGCACTGAACACCATACCACTTCAGGGTTCTTCACCTACATGAATAAAAAAAGTATTGCAGCTTCGCACTAGTTGTGCCAAGCCTGAAGGAAGAGGTGGCCTTCCTCGTTTCTCCTTGCTTCTAAATGCGAAGCATTCTTAGCGAACCTTTCGCACTTTGAGCGTTCCTATCTACGTATCTATCTATCTATCCGCCTACGTCGGGGCTCTCATGATCGCCTCATTACCTTGGTGTAGATCAAAATTGGCATGGGAGAGTAAGAGGATTTGACGAATATGACTGTCGGGTCATGACATGAATAACGTGAAAATCCTGTCGAGTACGTCGTCAAACCCTTTCCCCAGACATGTGTGGCACATACCCGTTTTACCACGGGCCGTGGTGCACGGTATGCGCCACAGGTGACTAGCAGTTTATATCCACCTAGGAGCGGCGAGAACAGACATTAAATGCTAGAGCGTTAAGAAAAACCGACATCGGCAGCGTTGACCGACGAATGGAAAGAATGAAAATTAGGATCCCAGCAGGAATCGAACCCAAGCATTCTGCGTGGCAATCAGGTATTCTACCACAGAGCCATGCCAGGTCTATAAACTGGTTTGGAAAAACAGCCTATGCAGGCGCAATATCGGTGCGACGTCAGTTGTTGTGGTGCTTGCTGTACAATTTTACAAGAAAACAAAATACACTACACATGTACTCCTACGATACAGCGTCATATCAGATTAACGTCTGTTGTTCCAGTGTTGGCTCCGCTTTTATGGCAGTCTAATAAATATTACATTTGTATTCCTTGATTCAGCAAGCTATATTGAAGCATTGCTCGACCCCGAAGGAATACATTAACGAAAGCTACGTATTCACATCGCACCGTAAAATGCACCTATAGTCCGCCAGAACGACGCAGTGTCCTCTTCATTTCTTACGAGGCTGGGCGATGGCCTCATGCTGACCGAGGATGATGCCAGATTGATTGACAGCCGCTTTGTAGACTGCTACGGTAGGCCACATACGCCCAGGTAGTCTACGAATACGACAAGGGCCATCCACTGATGTTGGTCTACGTAGCACTATCCAGCCTACCAGCCTCGACGGCCTATACCTCACCAACGCGACGGGTGACTTCAGATTCCGACATCTCGCCGGCTCTATCGACAGACAATTTGTCGACGAAATGACCGAGGCATCCACGATTTCCAACAGCTGTACTATACCTCATACTTCACTACACACGGACCCTCGTCACCGCGATCGCGATCTGATCCGATAACAAGTCATGACCAGCTGCTGGTGCTCACTGATCACGGTGATGATGACCTTGTTCAAAAACTGTCAAGAACTTCTTCCACACATGCAACGGGTTCGCGAAACGTGCGTGCGTTCTCCATCATAAGGCACAAGCATAAGTACTACATATCAGCTTACTGCTTCTGGTTTGGTAATACCCACGTTGCCGTTGACAGAGTTACCCAACTGTAAAAAACTGGTTATATACACATATGCGGCTCTTCAACAATATGTATGCGTATAAAGTTTATACAGAGCTTCAGCGTCATTTGTAACGTGTCGCTCAGCAAAAAAATTACGCCACAGTCAGCTTCCCGCCGCATGCTTCGCATAACATCGACTCCCACGGGACGTAGGATCTGCCGATTTTTTTTTTTTTCGTTCTTCTCTTTCTTTCTCTCTGCTTCTTGTATCTATTTTTGTATGTGTTTCTTTCTTTCTCTATTTCTTTCTGTCTTGTTCTATGTTTTTCTATCTCTTTTTTATGTCTGCTTCTTTCTATCTCTTTCTATGTCTTCCTCTGTCTTTCTATGTTTTTATGCCTTATTCTCTTTATTTCTCTGTATTTCTCTTTTTCTTTCTATCGCTTTCTCTCTCCCTCTATTTCTCTCTTTCTTTCTCTGTCTCTATTTTCTCTCTCTGTCTCTCTTTCACGTGTTTCACGTGCTCCACTTCGCCGAGCAGAGTTTCGTTTAGCTCTCGCACCTGCTGTACTCGGTAGTGGGGCTTGCCCAGTTCCCGTGCGCATACCCACCTGTGGAGTTTTTGCACGACGGAGCACAAGTTACCGATAGCTTAAAAAGCTTCGCTGTTGAAAAATCCCGCAAGGGATCAGTGATAGGGGACCGTATTCACAAAGGTTCTCGTTCGTAAGTATTCTTTGCTATTGGTCGGCCGACGTGGCTAATGATATGTCCAGGATTGGGATCGGCTGAAATTTTCGCTTACGAACGTATTTAGCGCACGACATTTCTGCGAATGCAGGTCATGGGTTGTAAAAAAAAAGAAAAACCACTAAATTGATTGCTGCATGGTGATGTCGTACGTGCAAGTAATAGGCAACGACATCCCGAATTGCTACAATGTTGTCTAGCTGTGCTGAACCTTTGCTACGCAGTGGAGTCGAGGGGGGGGGGGGAGGCGACAAATACGGCAGGCCGCGGGCCTCATGCGATCGACAACATTAAGGCAAGTGTTGGGAAATTTCGTAAAGCTTCACTGTGCGAGTGTAAACTCGATCGCGTACTAACGATCGAAACATTGATTAGCTACATGGTGCACGACAGTGGTATCGATGTAGAGTAGATACTGTCGTGAGGAAATCAAGAGGCCACATGTTCACGGTCGTTTTGCCGGTGCTCCAATGGCCGATGTCCGCTGAGAATGGATGTTCTCTCAGTATAAGCTGCGTGATGATGAAGTGGTCTGATGCCAGCCAACGACTGAACTTCATTGGGTTCTGTGGTGAATCGCAAACATGACGCTGAGAGAGCTGCCTATGAGTCGTAGAATATGGAGGCGGCAGTGACGGATCGTGAATTATGAACTCCAAACGTCACGGAGGGTGGGGAGTTCTGCGACCGCGTCGATGACATCAGGTCAGATGTCTTGAATTTGATCATGAAGCATTTGCGGAAGTAGCCATTGCAGCTGATGAGCTTACGAAGAAACCAGACCTACTGGTAAACATGAATGCGTTCGCTGTGCTTTTCATGCAGGGTAATAGCGCGGCTTCTTAGTGCGTTAACGTGATAATTCGGTTTCTTTCTTGCCAGGAATGACGTGGAAACCTTATAGAAGAGTCAAAGCTTTCTGCAGGCGTGAAGCTCCGTGGTAGGGAGCACAGATACGCATAAATTGTATATGAGGTCTAACAGCTGTAAGGGATGCGATATGGTCCTTGGAAGCCAGACGAATTTTTTTATGTACATCCTTAAACGTCGACACAAATGTACGTGGGACACAAATGTATACGTGGTCATTAGGTGACTATGCACGATGGCCATAGTTGCTACCGTAGTGCACACTTTGAAATGCCAAGATATGTTCGCAGAACATGAGCTTGCAAAGTCTGAACGGTACGAATATTCGTCTTACACAAATTAGCTTCAATGCAGAATACCCGCGAAACAGTGCGCTGTAGAGTTCTAGCATCGAGCGCAGAGATGCACCCGGTGCATAACATGCATGGACGTGGAAATTACAGTAAGTTCCCTAGGTGGCATATAGGGGATGTTTCGACGGCAGATCATGATAGTGATTACTCGCTGATGACGTGCGCCTATTTCACAAGGGATTGCTTGACTGTCGATTCTGATGTTATATGATTCCTGATGTCGTATGGTGATGTCGTATGGTACCTATGGTTAAGCGGACCTTTACGAAGCGTTATTTCACCTGGGAATGGTGATATACCAACGTGAGGTACTTGTGGGTTGGAAAAGAACCACAGAGCCTTCTTTGCACGTGCCTTCAACCCGGGTCCAGTGTCATCTATCTACAACCGCACCATGTCAACTGGATTCTACACGGATTTTATGAAGCAAAAATTCTTAGACTTGGCCTCTGCCGTTGATAGCACAAATACTATGTGTGGAAACACCAGCCTCAACGACCGATTGCGTAGTCTGCTATGCGTCCTGTGTTCGTACAGTGTTCCAAAATTCCCGTCTTTATCTTTACTTACTCCCAGGGTAGGGTAGCAAACGTGATGCGTCGTGTGGTTGACGTACCTACCTTTTCTCTCCTGGTTTTGTCGTCCTTATGGCGTATACGTTCTCTTCGCCTTCATAAAAACATTTATTGTAGGACATATAGAGATACTGCTCTTCAAAGAAACCAGTGACAAAGTTCCACGAGTCTGGGATCATTGCAACACCAGCGTCATGCCTTATCAAGGAAGATTTCACCCCGCAGTTCCCTGTCTGTCGGCTCCGCGATTGAGAAATACGGGGATAAAAGGATAAATAAGGTGGGGACGTTAAGCAGGGTTAGCCCGATGGCTACCCTACTCTGGGAAAGGGAAAAAAGCTTAGAGGAAACAATAAAGGCCAATGCTATTGCCGTGGACGTATAGTAACAGTCGACGCATCGCAACTGGGAGTGAAAGAGATTGCATGGTGTTCGCGCAGGCTTGAACAGAACGAAATCAGAATAGTACGGGGTACTAGAGTGACACACTTGTGCATGCATGCGTTGACAGTTACAAACCATGGCAACTAACCAGCGCAGAAAAAAGAAGCACTGACAGCGAAACGAGCAGCGCGCCGTCCCTTGCCGTTTAATATTATCCGAGTAGCATTGCTGCATTGATTTTCTTGAGAGAAGCCCACGTGTCTCCTTCCATTTGTTCTAGCGGGTACGCCGCATTCTTGTGCCGTTCCGCTCTTCCGACCGTTGATATCACATATTCTAAGAGCCAATCACGTCTGTCTAGCTTGTATTGGACGCAGCGTACGTGAAAGCATGTTATTTCCGACGTGCGCGCCGTACGAGTAAATCAGGCTGGCATGTTTACCGCAACCTCCGCGCGGGCGTTACATTGTTTGTTGAAAATAGTTCTTTCAGTTGGCAAATTGGATCTGTGCACGCCAGCTATGTGCAGTGTATGCCGAGGAGTGCTTCAGACAGCGTGAGGGCGCAGCTGTTGCGACGGCGAAGCGCCGCCAGGAAGTTTCGTGTGCCGTGCATTACTGCTAGGCACAGCTATTCAGGAAATTATTTGAAGATTAAATCAGTCCTGCGGTTTGTTTCACGTCCCGTGATTGCTAAAAGTTTTGAAAGGAAGCGTTGGAGGATGTATTTCATGCGCTGAAGTTTCTCGCGTAGTGGCTTTATTATCGTACGGTAGTCCTTTCAGCTTTATCGACCCCTTATTACCACTAGACTGCCTTTGATTCTTGATATTGGCGTATAACTTGATATAACTTTCTTTTGCATCTGTGTTTGATTCGCATGGTTAGTCTTATGCCTGAAACTTTTGACGCAAAAATTTACGCAACATAATGGCTTGACCCTACAGTAATGGCTCACATATTATTTGTTTTGCGCTGTCTGATCGCAGCCATTGAATCCGCCAACAACGTGCAAAACAAAGTGGCGCAACTCATCAATCTTAAATGGCATTCGCGCCAAATTCCGTTTAAGTGGTTGAACGCAGATGACTCTGGGTGGGCTTGCAGATAAGGGCCTGATAAAGCTATAAACATCGGTAGCCGTGCACGAAAGAAGGCCACGCGGAGCGACAATTTAATAATAATTCTGAGGTTTCACGTGCCACAAAAAATAGATTATGAGGCATGCCGTATGGAAGGTTCGGAAATTTACGACCTCCT
>NW_023615962.1:0-100001 GCF_013339695.2 Rhipicephalus sanguineus
CTTCAAAGGTATCTTGACATTCACCCGCAGGAGGCATTCACATCGACCTGACGCCATAGTGCTTTCCTTTTCTATGTGTACGCGACTTCCGCACGTCTTTTTTTTCCCGTCAATGTCTTCAACAAGGCCCTGTTGCGCCTTGAGCACTTGAATACCTGAGGACGTACAATCAAAGATCTTCAGCACGAATTCAAAAATGAAGTGAGCTTACACGAAGCGCAAAGGATGGTTGCTAAAGATTTCTCGCGTTGCAGGGAGGGTCCGACGCGGTCGCATGAATCGTAAAAAAATGCAGCCTACCATTAACGCTTTCAAAGTGTTTCGTAGAGGAAGCAACAGATAAAGGGAGAGGAATGTCAAAGAGTAACCGAGGAAAAAATAAGTTCAGCAGAAAACTGATCTCGGTATTCCCGAAACATTTCCACATGGATGCGCTATTTAACTTCCGGAACAGAAATAATCGATGCAGTTCCTTGGAGAATAATCTCTAGTCTTTCTGTCATAATTTTTCTTCGTAGATTTTTTCTTCTGAAGAGAGGGACTTGAGATATTGTAGTCATTCTTCTCGCACTTCAGAATGCATTTATACTGTCCCCGATGCCGATCCGAGGAGCTTATGGAAGCTCTCCATTTACGCGTTTCCGATAGCTGAAATGGGACGAGTAAGAAGTCCAGGCTTTAATAAACGGGAATAAGGCCCATCCTAAAAGAGCCAATCATATTTCATCCACATTATGTTCTTTTCTTTCTCGCGACGAGGTGAACCTTCTCCGAATTCCCGCATATTGTCAATTCTAACTCCAATATTGCCAGAAGAAAAGGCACGGAGCAAGACGGTTAGAAACTGGTAGGTCCAAGTAGCTTACCTCATGAAGTCGTTAATTGCATAAAATATTAATTTATATAGTACAGCCTTCATTTTATTCCAGGCGCTATGTATTTTAAATAAGTCTGTGGTCTTATGAAATATCTGAAACACAAGTATCAACCTTGCCGTGGCCTATCGTTGCCCTGAAGTTCCGCAGACTGTTATGGAAGTAGGCGAGGGTGACATGTTTGCATGACACAGCACTTCAGGCAAGTTGTACCCGCAACAAAGAAGCACTGTGGAAACCATTAGGCGTGTCCTAACGCTGCTGCAATTTAAGGCCCCGCAAGCAGCATTGCGCGAATGGCAGCCTAATGGAATAGGATATGAGAAAAAAAAAAGAAAAACCGTGCGCGCTTGTAGCTTCAAATGCGCTGTCCATACCACTGAGACCACTTTGCGCACATTTCTGTGGTGTACACACACCGCGGCGCTAGAGACCCTGATGTGCTTGTGCGTATAGTGCTAATTCCAGAAGCGGTAGGTAGAACGCTCACATGGTTTCGCTGCAGAGTTGATTGATCGAAGCCTAAGTGTGGGTCCGCAGAGCGTCGTTGGTTTTGCAGGAAAGCGCACTTAGTGTGTACCGGGTTTCTGGAGAGAACTGCAATCCTCCACGCGTGATTCGCGCCAGTGTGCACCGTCGATACTGCGGCAGCCCAGCGGTGTTGCTACACGGGCGGCGCGAACACGTACGCCTGAAATGTTTGCCCTTGAAAGAAAGAAATCTGCCGAATCTTATAGACTGATAATTGGCGCTGCTACGATGCTTGATGTGATATGCTTCTATTAAGCTCTCTTTTAAGAAGAAACAGCGCACGGACACCGGGACAAACGAACGCAGTAGACGCCATAGCACCCGTAGCGTCCGATGTGCTTCTTTGTTTCTGTGTCCTTCGCTTCTTCGTTCCTGTGCTCAAGCCCGACAATGAACCAAGTAGCTCAAACCAAAGTATTGCTTTAGTTAGGGATTTTATTTTACGCGATAAAAACTATAAAGACGTTTGAGGTGCATTTCTACCTCGGTCGCGTTGTCTTATCGTTGAATATTCTTGCCTTGCTGGCGTGCAAAAAGCTGTTTTTACCTCGCAAAAAAAAAAAAAAACAGCCAAGCGAAATGTGCGCACTTTCAACGCTTCGCTGAACAAGATCAGTACTTGAGCCAGGCTGACTAGTGTTTCCATAGTATAAGCGTTCTGCCCATCAGCACGTTAAGCGCCTCTCCATTACTGATGTGCTATTGGCGTAAACCTGACCTCAGCGGAGAGAGAAAGTCAACCTGACTATCTCTAATTTAATGGACACCGGTTACCACTGATGACTTCATGTTTGTCCCTTTGGTGTTATCTCTCGCATTTACGAAATACGACGCGTGCAACGCCACTGGAGCTGCTCCTCATTACACCAGTGTAATTAGACATCAGGCTGTTGCAATACTGCCGTTCCTTTAGCCCAAAACCAATTAACTGACGTTGCACGTTTCGCGTACACGTCGCATCGACGTAGGGTTAGAAGGCTGAAGGAAAGCCTTAAGCGAAACACAATGCCTTGCTATCGCTGTCAGTGCTTACCCTTTTCGGGCGAAATCCCATTTTTCCTTTGTCCTTTTTCCATCGTCGTGCTGTAATCATCACGTCATTGTCACCGTATCCCTGCTGTCACCGCTACTATGGAAATCTTTTATATAAAAATTAAATTACATTGTCGAATTTTATGTATTTTAAGTAACAACACTGCATTTGACCATAGACAGTAATTAGTTAACCAGTTCTACCTGTTTGCGCAATCGTACACTAAATGCAGTCTACTCAAGAGAGAGAGAGCGAAAGAGAGAGAAAGGTAAAGGCAAGACAGGGCGGTTAACCAGAAGAAGTCCTGGGTTTGCGACCCGGTACTTGAGAAGGGGAATAGTGACGTGAAAGAATGAAAGAGAAGAGAATCTGCTTAATATACAGTACCGTACTATTTCTCTCTTTTTTTTTATGCAGCACCATATCATGCATTTATATGTTAGCTGTCTGTTGGAATGTCATGCGTCTGCTTTACTCATGGTAAGGCTTTACCTTAGCTTTAAATTTATTAACATAACTGAATTGTTAATGTTGTTCGCATTATTATCGTCGTAATGCCGTTTCTTGTCACAAGACTATCTGCCTAATCATGAACGCTACGGTTAAAAAACATGCTGAAAACAGATTTCATATATGCTAATTTTCGATACCTTAGTGCTGTTCACAGTACGAAATCTTCCTAAACCGTGTCTGAAAAACAATACATGATTTACAATTTAGGCCAGTTCATTTTCGCAACCGCGCACAGTAGACTGATAGTTTAGTCTTTGTTGGAGAGGCTAGCCTGTATACTCGCAGTAGAATACTATTTCTTACGCGTCACTACTGATATACGGCGCCCTAATGAAACGTTTTTGTCCGAGAAGGCTATCTGTAACAAGCCGTTATTTTCTGGAGATAGCCTCGCGCTGGAGCTTTCTGAGGATGTCATTCCTCTGGCGGGAGAGTTGAACTAATGACGGTGCCCCAAGTAAGATCTCCTCGCTGTGTCGCTAAGCAGTATAGATGTTGGTACACATGCTAGTGGACCGCGGCAGTGTGTCCCGAAATGAGGAACACGTGTCTGCTAATGCTTGCTATACCCTAACAAAGCTCCAGCCCGAATGCTCAGTGGAGGGTTTCTGGTTAACCTCCCTGCCTTCCTCTGCTCTTTCTCTCTCTTCTGCGTTGTACAAGGACGAAGGGTGCAGACCATTACCATGATCCGTTCGTTGAATGCGTATGTCCACAGATCTCAAATGGACACCGCTTAATGAGCCAAAGCACATACGTCTTTGCTCAAGTGAGCTTATTTCGTACGACTGGGTAATGGCACCGTTTTCTTGCCTAAGCGGTGCAGTTGTGAACAGCGAAAAGACACGACAGTTTGCGTTTCCATTGACATCAGGTGAGCGATAGTGTAAACGAAGGTGGGCTTTGGTGACCCAAAGGTCGCGGACTCGATACCGGCCGCGGCGGTCGCATTTCGCCTTCGTCAAAATGCTAGAGGCCCATGTACTGTTGAATGTCAATGAGCGTTAAAGAACTACAGATGCTCTGAATTTCCGGAGCCCTCACCTACGGCCTGGCACGCAAATTTAGTGCGATTCCGCGCTTCTTCGCAGCATTGCACCAGGTGACATACCTTGAGAATTGCGTAACGAGTGGGTGGTTGAAAGCTGCCAAGTCAATACAAAGAGCTGGGCTATAACTCATGATGATTGTCATCATAAACTGCAGCATCAACAAAGTGGGCAGCTATAGTAATGCGACCTTGTAGGAACCGTCCTACAGGTATATGTCCTTTCATTACTCGACGTCGTTATTGCTGTGTAGGGTAGCAAACTGAACAAAACGAGCATGTGATTGACGTTACTGCCAAGCCCGTTCGTTATCTCTTTCTTCCTCTGCCATTAAAGTGGCTGTCGATGGAATTGAGTGGCAAGAAATCGGTCAGGCTGGGCTTTGGCGGGAGCGCGTAGCGGTGGGCTCTCATTTCTCTCGACCCTGCTCTCAGGGCGACGCTCGCCGCGGCGATCGATTCTAAAGGCCGAACTCGAGCAGATCGAGGATAAAAAAATCGACGCAAGAGTCAAGAGTAGAAGATCGATAGCGGTGGTCGGGGCTCCGAAAGTAAGCAGCAGCAGGCTCGACTTGCCACGCGCAATACTGTGAACGGTACACACAGCACTTCCGGAGCATTGATTGGCACCGAGCCTCTTGAGCGAAGACCGAGCATTTGAATTCGAAGAGACAGCTCGGAAAAGCCCCTGGCACCGCGTTCATATTGCGAGGCTTCAGACCCCTTTCGACTCTGCCGCACAAATATTAAATATCACGGGCAGCCAAAATGGAAACCATATCTTACCAGAAAAGGCAGACAGAGATATCACTGCACGCGAAAAATGGCAGTGGGGCGAAATCTTCCCGTTGGCGCTTCGTGGGAAACCAATTTGACTTAATCTTTGTATCACTGAATGAATTATAAGAATTGGTTCACCGAGTCGCGATTTCTTCGTGCATGATCGCTTGGAGTCGCTACTCCCGCAAGGCCTCAGAATAGCGCTGTGTGTTACAGGTCGGATCAATACAGCTACACAGGGATTACTTTGAGTCTCGCTCGTACAGGTAGCGATCGGCAAAGCGGAAGAGACGCCGAAGTGCCGTCAGCCTTTCGCTATCCGTATAACTTATCATGCCGGCCAATCTGCGATGTTTAATAACAGATTCACTCATGAGTCGCTACGCAGAAGACCATGCCATTTCGTACCTAAAAGCACCTGCACAGAGTGACCAATCAAGCTCTCGTATACGTTAAGACAGCAAGATCAACTCATAATCCTGAGGTTTTTTTTTTCTTGGGATCAAAATTCAGATGATTGCCTGCTTTCTTTTTTCTGAATTCTTTCGCTCTCTATTTTTTTTTGCCTTGTTTAGTGCCCACGCGATTTCTGCGCTGCCCGAAGTCATGCCGATGTAATCGATATTCCGGGAGCTCGACCCTTCATTAAGGTGGCTTGTCAAGAAGAAACCCGGCTGCCTCGTCTTCACTGATATAAATTAGCTAGCTTTAATTCTTACTTCTAAGGCTGTATTGGACGATATTCAAAGGCACCGAGATATGTGAAGACATGGCATGTTCTACTTGATAAGTACAGTGCATATGCGGTCGGAGATGGAGAAAATAAGTACGTAATTTTTCCTGTTGTCGCTGTCATTACTATTGTCGTTTTGGTCTTTGTTGCTCATTGACGTCGTTGCTTTTGACTTACGGTAGTCTGTGCAAGCTCATTGACAGCTTGGCTGGTATTTCTCCATTTTTGTCCTGTGTCTTGGAAGCATTTGGTATTGATTTTTTTTATTAAATGCGAAGCATTTCTAAGCGAACTTCTGGCACTTTGAGCGTTTCTATCTATCTATCTATCTATCTATCTATCTATCTATCTATCTATCTATCTATCTATCTATCTATCTATCTATCTATCTATCTATCTATCTATCTATCTATCTATCTATCTATCTATCTATCTATCTATCTATCTATCTATCTATCTATCTATCTATCTATCTATCTATCTATCCTATCTGCCGCCTACGTCTGGGTGCTCTCATGATCGCCTCCTCAACTTGGTGTAGACAAAAACTGGCATGGGAGGGTAAGGGGATTTGACGAATATGAGTGTCGGGTCATGACATGAATAACGTGAAAACCCTGTCGCGTAAGTCGTCAAACCCTTTCCTCCAGGCACGTGTGGCACATACCCGTTTACCATGGGCCGCGGTGTACGGGTATGCGCCACAGGTGATTGACATTTTATATCTACCCAGGAACGGCGAGGACAGACATTGGTAACTTAAATGCGAGAGCATTAAGAAAAACCGACATCGGCAGCATTGACCCGACGATTGGAGAGAATGAAAATTAGGATCCCAGCAGGAATAGAACCCAAGCATTCTGCGTGGCAATCAGGTATTCAACCACAGAGCCACGCCAGCTCTATAAACTGGTTTGGAATAAACAGCCTATGCAGGCGTAATATCGGTACAACGTCAATTGGGGTTATGGTGCTGGTGATTTAATTTTGCAAGAAAGCAATAAACACTACATTGATACTCTGCGATGTGTACTCCTACGATACAGGCGTCATATCAGATTAACGTCTGTGGTCCCAGCGTTGGCTCCGCTTTTTATAGCAGTCTATAAACATTACATTTGTATTCCTATGATTCAGCAAGCTGTATTGAAGCATTGCTCGACCCCGGAGGAATACATTGAGTAACGTTACTTATGCGATTCACATCATCGCACCCGTAAAGTGCGCTTAGTCCGCCAGAACGATTCAGTGTCCTCTCATTTCTTACAAAGCTGGGTTGTGGCCACATGCTGGCCGGTAATGATGCCAGATTAATTGACAGCCGCTTTGTAGGACGAGGCTACGTAGGCCACATACGCCCATGTAGTCTACGAATACAAGCGCCATCCATTGATGTTGGTCTATGTAGCACTATCCAGGCCTACAAGCCTCGACGGCCTATACCTCACCAACGCAAAGGGTGACTTCAGTTCCGACATGTCGCTGGCTCTATCGACATACATTTTGTCGACGAAATGACCGAGGCATTCCACGATTTCCAATAACTGTACTATATTTCATACTTCATTGCATATAGACCCACCGTCACCGCGATCACAACCGGATCCAATAGCAGTCATGACTAGCTGCTGGTGCTCACTGACCACGGTGGTGATGATATTGTTCAAGAACTGTCAAGAACCTCTTCCACTCATGCACACGGGTTCGTGAAACGTGCGTGTGTTCTCCATCATTAGGGACAAGAATAAACACTACATATCAGCTTACCGCTTCTGGTGTTGGTAATACCCACGTTGCCGTGGCATCGTTACCAACTGTATAACAAGTCGTTAAATAACACATATGCGGCTCTTCAACATAGGTGTGTGCGTATAAAATTTATAGATCTTTAGCGTCATTTTGTAGCATTTCGCTCAGTAACAAAATTACGTCACAGTCACTTTCCAGCGCATGCTTCGCATAACATCGATTCCCACGTGGGATCTGCCGAATTTTTTTGAGGTGGAATGTTTTGATCCATTAAAAAAAGAACAAAAGAAAGAAAGCATATTTATGAACGAGTCAAAACAAAATTTTCAGTGATGTTACTGAAAAATTGTTTCCTTATTTAAGGCCAAAATATTTCAAGAAGAGATGAACTTAAGCTTGATAGGCTCCATGACTCTTCTAAACACTACAGTGCGGCAGCATATTCGTGATGTTACTATGTGTCCTCAAACGAGGATTCAGCCGCAATCAGTGCCTTCTGCCTCACTGTTTTTGATAAGCACAGTCCGATGTTTTTAACGCGATGGCATTAAAGACCTCGTTTCGCAGAAATTCCGGTGTCGGCGACGGCGTCGTTGTTGTGAGCGAAAAATTGTCTTGTCTATAAAAAAAATATCGACAAAGATGCAAATAAAATAAATAATAAAAATATTCGGGTTCGAGTGAGAATCGAACCCACGCCGTCTTCGTGGTAGCAGGTGTCCTACCCCTGAGCCGCTCTATTTCTTTTTTTCTTTAATTCATGGAAACATGACCCGTTATAGCTGTGAACCACACATTACATACTTCGTCACACTAGAATTACCTTAACATGCAGAACACCCACATTGTTGCCTACAGTAAGAGGCTGTTCAAAAGTCAGGCAAACAAACACAAGCGTCCAGAAGTGCACGCCACTCCGGAACGGGCTCAGAAGTCTCAAAACACTGCGCACTTGAGCAGCTTCTTCTCGGAAGCCAGACCTCGTCGATCGTGGTGGCTCGGCGTGCCTGTCGATCATGCGACTTTTCCATAGTGCATAAAGTCCTAGTAACATAAACAAATCATACGGTGTATTATTGGTGGGGCTCTTTTGAGAGAGAGGAACCGAATACCATGAGCTGTGATTGGAAGGTCTGTTCTGATTGTCTCTTTAGAATGTCCTAGAATTAAAATGCGTCACGACAATGGATAAAAACAATGCTCTATCGTCTCAGGTTGGTTACAGAGCCTACAATTTACAGTCCATGGCACACATATTGCTCTTTCATTGAGCCATTTTCTTCACTGGTAGAGTGGATGGGTGCAGTTTAACGAAAACGTTTTCGCTGCTGGCGATATTCACATTCTACGTACACGGAATAATACATCATGGCCAGGCAAAAGCAAATATGGCAGTCGGTATACAGGTTCTGGGAAAGGTGATTCACAAGTGCAGCGGTTAGCGTTTGTTCTGCCTATATTATATAAATTCTCTAATGTAAATCTGGTTTTCAAAAGTGAACAGTATCAACAATTTCTTTTAAGAATCCCGACAACTGCGATTCTTTGGCAACACTTGTCGTGACATAAAGAAAAGGAAGATGGTAACTCAGACGGTTTCGAAGAACTGCCAAAGAAATGGGTGACAGGCGTCTTTAAGATAAAAAAAATCACAGCATATCCACGGAGTGAATGATGATGAGTGGGCGAAGCTGCGGAGGTTCATCGGTAAACCGTGAATCTTCCGTGAATTCTGCCCAGTACATCATCACCGACGTGAGATCGGGCGCGTTTATACTAAAGGTTCGATGAGTTATGACGACTTGCAGCTCACTTTAATTTTACATGTACGCTGTGAATTTTCATTGTTTTAGAAAACCATTGCTTTAGAAAACATCTGGCGTCTTTCGTTAAGCAGCTGGCGCCTTTTCGTTTTGCTTTAGAAAACATCTGGCGTTCTTTCGTTTTGCTTTTACAAACATCTGGCGTCTTTCGTTCGTTTATTTCATCAATCAACGGCGTTTTGAACAAAATTTTTATTGTTTAATCACGCACAGGAGAAATCTCACCAGGCACTACCTTGGAGGTAAACAATGGCTGCTAATGGGAATGAGAGACAGAAGTCGGCTTTTAGCTAACACTTACACTTCTACTTCTACTAACGTTTCCTACTGGAACATGCCAATGGCTGCTAATGGGGAATGAGAGACAGAAGAATTCGGCTTTTAGTTAACGCGCACGCTGCGAATTTTTTATTGTTCAACAACGCACAGGAAAAATCTCCCACCGGCACCACCTTGGAGGTCAAAGCGTAAGACTGGTTACGCACTACTACTACTACGACTACGACTACGAGGGACGAACGGGTGCCGCCTTAAGGAGCTTCGCCCCTAAAAAATCGCAACACCAACTGTCGCACAAACAAATGCACCAGACTGAGGCCGCCCTTCTCAAGTGGAAGAAAAAGGTTGTCTCTTCTCATGGGTTCCCATGAAGAGCACCAAATAAAACATGCAAATATCCTGCGAAATGCTTGAATGTGCACGAGAGTAGTGTAATACCTGCAAAACGTAGACAATCTTTGATGCAAGGAATATATTGCACGCTTTAGCTCTTTCTTGAAACTACTTCGGAAAAAAACAATATTGAATGTCATGTAGTGGAAGGAGTCTCCTTAACGCATGAAATATTGCGTGGCAGAAGCGTAGAATTGCGCCAGGCGTCAACGCATGTGAATTGCGCAACGAGCGGGGTGTTTTAAAGGCCTACCCTTTACAAAGCGCTGATCCATATTTAATCATCACCAGCAAAACCATCAGCAAAGTTTACAGCTGCGTAGGATCGCGTGTTGCCTTACGGATGCGTAGGCGGCCCTTCGCTGATTCGCAAATAAATAATTATGGCGTAGTGGGCACTTCACAACTGTACTTGCAGTAGGCATTCTATAGGATACTTCGAAATGGCGACTGTTACGCGCAGTCGTTCGTTTCGTTACGGTTGAGGCACGCACCGAGAACCGAACCCAGGCTAGCAGTTGAGAAGGCTATGCGCACGAGGCCCGATTACGCTATCGCGCTCTACTCTTGAAGGCGAAGCGCAAACGTCCTCCAAGTTTTCTTCTTTTTTTGCATGCCGGAAGTAACGACACTCACTGAAACACGGAGACAACAGTGTTATTCCTGCGTAGAATGAAAAGTCCGAAGTTGCTTAAGGAAAACAGCCAGGCTTTATGCCACGAAGTAGCGACAAATTGTGCGCTTCCTTCACTGAAAAATATGCTGTGAGAAATTTTTTCCATAAGCGTGTGATAACACTCCGACAGAAGTAATACGCACGCATTACTGTAGAAGCAAAAGTGTGCAATTTTTTTAGATGAGACTCTTTTGATGATGTCGTGCGTTGATAGGAGCAATTTAACCCCAAGGCATGGTAGAACAAAAAAGATAGGCTAAACTTGGGAATTTCGCCTGTTTACTTTATTTTGGCCCTTTAGAAGTCATTTGCTCTGCATAACGAAGAAATACGTCAAATGGTTATTACAGTGTATTTGGGATCTTGGCACATTGAGACCGAAATGTGCGTAAACGCAGGCGCCTTGCTTACCTAATAATACTAGAAATAACATGAGGGGTGCAAATTTGAATGGGAGCCTTACATTCTACGAACAAACAATGGTGGCTACGATATACGTTCTTCATAAAAATAAACATATTTTAGTGACACGTTTTTTAAGATACCCAACAGAATCAAGGGCTGCTATGTTATAAAATGAGATAGCAAGAAAAAGTGAGATCATCGTCCGAGATGGGAATGATCCCGCTGGTTACAATAATATTGTCACGGAGCTCGTAACAATATTGCTGTCCGAGGGGTTAAACAAAAAGCAAACATCATGAAATATAGTCCATAGGAAAGTTGGGATTGGAAAATGACAATAGCGTTAGAATCAGTGACTGCTTCGGGACCGCAAAATATTAATCAAACGAAATTCAGAACATGTTATTGTGTAAATTTCATAACAACTCAGGTCGTCAACTTTTAGTGCTCAGTAGGGTTTGCTAGTGCATACAGACCCTTCATATGCCTAGACAAACATGGTGCTACTTTCATTCGATAAAGTGAATAAACATATATGTATAAAAAAATAAAGCTTTTGCCTCGCTCTTGCATCAAAACCTGATAATTATTGTACTATTGCAGGTTTCCGATAAACGTTCATATATATTCCTTGTCGCTGGAGCAGTCCACTCTACCTGTAGGACGCAGCACTCTTCATTCGGACGGCACCTGTTTGCGCGGTCAATAAGCGCCGTCAAATATGCAACAGATGCCGCACTACCTAATCGCGAAGCTTTCTCAATACGCCTAACCGATTGTGATAACCCTCTAACCGCCTAGCCGACTCTCACTTTCACGGCGCTGCACAGTTTTGATGAGGCGGCCCTATATTTCGTCGCAGCTGCGAGTACGTCGCGAGTGTACGCGCCGCGTCTCGTACAAGGACGGATGATAGCAAACAGTGCTCTGCATACGCGCACAAGGTGTCCCACCTTCTGTCGACCGCATGTTGCCTCGCCATTGCGGTTCCCGGGCTACAGATGGTTGCACGAGCCGTTATTGATTGTCGCCTTGAGCGCATAACGTTGCCGAGTCTGGCACCGCGATCGCTCTCTTTTTCTCCTCGAGGCTGGCGCCGCCTTTCACGGGTCGTTTACTGCGCTGCCGCCCCGCGGTACACGAGATAACGGGAAAGCAAATAAGCGTCATTGCTTATTTACATTGGGAGCGTTGGGAATCGATACGGTCTCCGTGGCAAAAGTGGCGCCCTAAGAGGTGTCGCTAAATTAGCCATTTCTATGACTTCTTATTAAGGCGAACGCCCTATATTTCTCATGTGGATGTGACCTTGAATGAAAGGTCGGCGTGAGCGAAATGAAGCAAAGAAGTCAAAGTGATCGAGAGTTGCGCTTACACTTCGTTCTTGCGGTGTTCGCGTGGCGGGACTAAAAAAATTAAAAGGTGCCATTATCACGTGACCGCCCTAGCTACTGCTCATTTCGTCTTCGCGGCGTTTCGCGTGGCTAAAAAGAATATAAAGAAGAGGCGTTCCTCTCAGGCGTGGCTCGAGGCGTGCAAGATGTGCGTTCACTTCGTGTTTGTGGCGTTTGCATGACAACAAAATTCATAAGCCCTTCCCCAATCGGAGAAATGAGGGCAAGCAGAGCTCGGCGTTGGCGTGCCTTACGCACTGCTTTTGTCTCTTTCTTCTTTGCTTCCCTCCCTCTTTCTTTCCCGGTAGTGGCCATTCCCGGAAACCTGTTTTCGGACGGAATCGGCATGGCGTCTTTCTTGTTCTTTCCAGCGTTCGTCAGCCTGTAGAACGGCCCAACGAAAGGACCATCACGCGATCATAGGTCTCGATTTAGGATTTCAATTTTCTCCAAGTCGGAATTATCCTGAAATGTATAATTTCTCATATCGACAGCGAGCGTTCTCCAGAAGATCCGTTTTAGTCCGACAACATGAAATACTGCAATGAAGCGCCCGCAGTAAGTGTACTGCTTCCCAATCTTTTTTTAAAGGCGATAGTCTTTCTTGGGGAACTTAAACGCAGAAATTTTGGGCTGTTTTTCTGTTTGTCAGCACGTCACTCGATTCAGCCACCTGGCCAAAGTTGAACCACTTGCCCAAGGGCCAGACACCTTGAACGGATGACTAGGTTCATACTTGTGTACATTGTTGATCAAAAAGCAAACACTACGCATATCTGAGGCGCAACATCACTAGGTAAGTGTTAGGTGCTATGTTCCTTTAATAGAAAATACATAGATACGTAATTATAGAGACCCTAGTTTCTTAAGCTGCGCTGAAAATGCGACTGCGCTGAAACTTGTCTTCCTCCGTGCCCTCTGCACGAGCCCATTGTTGTGTTTCGGTTTCGGTTCCGTATTGCACTGTATGAATGCCATGGGGCGCCGCTCTGGCATTCCTCTTTTACCCAGGCGACGTGTAAATAAAAGAGTGTGTGGAGAGTACTCGTTGAGGGCGGACGTTTCTTCTGCTTCGGCGCTTCGCGCCCAACCGGTGTTCGGGCTGCCTGGCGTCCCCGCCGGTCGCGTTGGCACCGCCGGTCTTCGCCTGCTGCTGCGCCGGGACTACCAGCCCGCAACACAGCACTCATGTTTCCCGACGTATTGCCAGATGGCGTCCATAGCTCACGCAGCGCCTCTTCTATCGTCTTTAGACGACATTGCAGCGAAGCACGCAGATACGCGGCCAATTTTTTTTTTTTCGTTTGCATCATCGGTATAACGAACCTTCATGAGCGACATCGAAATTAGTAGCTATTTTTGAAGCAATTAAGTTTATCTGCGACAATTCTGGGAAAAGAAAGTGGAGAGTATGCACGGATGGCAAACCGGCCTTTCACATAATCAAACGTGCGGGATTACCTAACAAAAATGTTGAAATACCCTGTATTGCAGAGAAACTGTGGAATATGCCTCAGCGCAGTGTCACAACATCGTATTTCAATGATATCAAGCCACATTAGAATAAAGGGCGCTGAAGAGGCAGGCAGGCTCGACAAAAAAGCCTTGAATGAAGGATGGCACTGCGCAATCCCTATGTCTGGGGCGGATATCTGAAACATTATAACGCAAGGAGATGGCCAGTCTTCTAGGGAGCAGTGGTTTCGTAGCACTAAACTGAAGCAATAGTTACTGTATGAAGTCGATCACGCAGAAAATTCTGAATAGCGACAGATCTCCCTCGACACAAGAAACGCTACTCCACAGACTTCGACTTGGAGTAGCATATACAAAGGGCTTCCTGCACAAGACACACGATCCAGGTCACCGGAATGATACTGTGGTCATGAAGATGAGAATGTTGGGCATATTCCTTTGGAGTGCGTAAAGTACGCAAATGAAAGAGCAAAGTTTTAAAGAAGAAACTAGCAAGTTTGGAGAGACGCCCCTCGCACTACAGATATTACTTGGACCGTGACCTGAAATACATCATCAGAAAAAGGCAAACATTTCCTGAAAGACTTCTTAGTGGACACCGGACTAGATAAGCGCTTGTGATGAGCAGCTATGCGTTGCTGTATACGGAGTGATGTGCTGGCCCATGTACTGTGGGCCGAACTAGAAATGTGTGCGTGTAGACGCTTTATTGCAATGTGCGAACTTTTGCAAGCAAACTGTACATCACCACGTTATTTCAACTTGTTTCATTGTGTATGTTTTTTAAGTTTAGTGGTGAATTTTTATTTGGTAACCATTTTTTTTTCTTTCTTTCTTTTTTTGCTGCAGAACTTCTAGAAATGGATTAGCCGAGGCGATATAAACCTCACCCTCTCCTCATCAAGCCAGTTAAAAGAGAACAGAACCGAACGCATTCATATGCTTCAGTTCATCTCACATAGTGCAAGTAATAATAATAATAATAATAATATAATAATAATAATAATAATAATAATAATAATAATAATAATAATAATAATAATAATAATAATAATTGATGTTTAACGTCCGAGAGCACGATATGATTATGAGAGACGCCGTATTGAGGGGGGGGGGGGCTCCGGAAATTTCGACCCCTGGGCATGTTTCACGTGCACCTAAATATAAGCATACGGGCCTCAAGCATTTTCGCCTCCATCGAAAATGCGGCCACCGCGGCCAGGATTCGATACCGCGAACTGCGGGTCAGCAGGCGAGCACCATAACCACTAGAGCAGCGTGGCGGGTCATTGTGCAAGTATGGGCACGCGGCCTCGTATACAAGGCACTCGCTTTCCGACCGCGGGGACCCGTGTTCAAACGCAAACCCCGGAAAGAAAATTTATTTTGTTTTATTTATTATCTCCGGTGCGCGCGCGCCAGCTGTGGGTGAAAAGGGTTTTAGGGGCGAAGCTCTTAGTCTAACATTGTCCGGCGTAAGGCGTAACCGGCAGTACACTACGGCCCATCCCCTATCCTTTGCAAACTGCCCACTACTTCGTCTTTGCAAACATCCCACTACGGCCCGTCACCGATCCATTACTTCACCGATCATAAAGCCGTTATAATGAAGGGGGAACGGAAGCCACGTCTAGCTACCATTTACGATTAATAAAATTTCTTGTATAAATATATACAGTGTTTGTCACGTCTTTGATGATGTACTGGGCTATCGATTTGATTACTGCTGGGTGAAACCACTGAAGATTTCATGGTGTAACCATGATTGCTTCAGGAGCTTCGCCCAAGCTCTTCATCATTCACCCGTGGATATGCTGTGAATTGTTTTGGAACACCACCAGCTACACAGGTCAGTCAGTACACGCTTCGCTTCAAAAATCGCAAAAGCAGCGTTCGTGTGCTATAATGTGGATGGTAAAATAACCACACCGGACGGCTTTCGGAGTCGAGTCGTCTCAACGAATACATAATGGACCCTGTGAGCTCTTTCCAGCTGGAAGGTAGTGGACATATACAGTAATCTTAAATTGTTGCGTCTACTTTAATTATAGCGCTGAAGTTGGCCTTTCAAACCAATGTAACGGATACACCGTGCAAGGATAACGTGATGTGCTATCTTATTGGCTAAGGCTTGTTAAGGATAATCAAAACTGGCGGCTTACTGAGTGGATCTTTGTTACCGACGTCTGCTACACGTCTCCTGCCAGTTTCTTTTATGCACTTACAATTAAGTTAATCTGGCTGAGAAATCCCATGAAGTAATCACCATTTTTTTTTTAACATCGAGCTTATTCAAGAGAACACTTTAAAATTGACGCTCATGCAAACATCAACGCATGCACCAAGCATGCTACATCAGACCAGAAAAATGAGAAATGAAATCGTACGCACAGTGTGTCGAACACACGCTGATCTCATTAAGTGCGCGACGCTCAAACAAATTAAAGTGTCTCGTTGCAAACAATGTCTCCATTAAGGCTAAATCGACCGCGTCGCGTTGACACACGGGCAGCGCGAGTCCGTGGTCTATGTAAGTGACCCAGCTTTCGAAAGCGCAGCTGTGTGATGCATATTCGATGTTGCTTGAAACTTTTGAGCTAAATGGTTTTGGTAATGAGAATGTTTGCATATCCAAGTGTTATCAACGAGGAGCAAAGTCAATGTTAATGTCGAAGCTTCCCAGACGTCTGGGCGAAAGCGTAATTGCGTCGTAGGACATGCACGTCGGTCGTCTCTATGGTCATTAGACGAATAAATCGACCAAAGGGGGCAGCAGGTGACGAGGCAGCTAACGACCTCGACTGCTCGTTAGAATGAAGCCCTAGGCTAAGTGGCCTCCCCATGACTTTTCTCTAGTATCTCAATCTGTAATGCTTAATGAAAAGAAAGATAAAAAAGATATTCGAAGAACCAGCGATGAAGCGGCACTAACCTTCATTTCTCTTCGCTGTTTTTCAACGATCGCTTCCTTGCAAAGGTAAGAGACCACGAGAGGTATACAAGAAAGAACTGTTCTATAAAAAGATTGTCAGTCTTGATCAAAGAGCAGAAAATTTAAAAACAAAATAAAAGAATTCATAGGGTGAAAGCTATGTTTTTTCATCTCATTGGATGTACTAATCTCTCTCGCCGATGGCCAAGTTTCGAACTTGATGAGACATCCCAGGCTTTCTCCTTCATAGCTAGCGTCGGAAATAAAAGAGTACGTCAGGATTATTGAGGTATAGCACGGCAGACCACTGGCAGATAAAACAAAGCAAGGAAGTTAAGATTGCGGCGTTGCTGTCATCTCGTCTGTGTCATCTCGGTGATAACGAGGCTTCAATACGGATTGAACACTCCAAAATTCTCAAGGCCCCCGATTCTTTCCACAGGAATACGTGGAAGAGGAGAGCTGATCAGGTAAGTGACGTGCTTGCGTGAAGCACTGACAGGGTTCAAAATGAAGACGTGGGACGGCCTGTCAGCCAGATCATGTAAAGCAAAAAAAAAAGAAAAGAACGTTTAAGAGGAAGTCTATGTTCCAGTCACGTACGCCGATTCTTCAGTGCCTCTCCTTGTTTTTAGGCATCGGATGAGGAAGGCTTTTCCGGTCGAGCAACTAGACTTTGCGCTTTGGCTCATGACGAGCATTAGAATGAAGGAAACGTCTATGAGGTTTTCGACAGCCACGACTCGCAGCGGCGAGCCGTCGTCAGCGCGCAGTACGAACCACACCGTCTTCGTCTGTTCAGCCTTGACTGGAATTCGAAAGAGGAAACTCAGATGAAGTTCCGCGCAGCGGGACATATTCTGAAGCGAGTAGGTTTCTTGTTCATAAAGTTGTTGAAATCGATGACCTTGGTAATCCATTATAGGCGTCAATGACAGCCGCTATAGCTTCATCTCAATAATGGTACTGCTTTTATCACTATAGTAGTAAAATATTATTAAAATTAAAGAAGGAAATAAAGGAATAAAGAAAAAAGAAAGAAAGAAGGTGATGAGAAAATGAGGCGGAAAGTTGGACCGTGTCTCTTTAAAGCCCAGCCGTCGCTTGTATGATGATAATTTGACCACCCCGCTCTTCTTTTACACACACGTAGAAGCCGTGAAGAAACCCCCTCCCTCCATTCGCGAGCGCTATCTTCTTCCGGCAGTTTCTTTTGTTGAGGCACTGTCACGATCCACGTTCTTTCTCTCGTGCGTCAGCACTTGCCATTCATTTCCCGCTTTGCGTTTTTCGTAGAGAGCCGACAATTTCGGCGCCCTATAGCGCCGGCCATTCTTTTCCCTGCGACACAATGTGACAGTTTAGGGCAAGACAATCCCGGCTAGCGCGTTTCTTTGACGTCACGAGAGCGGTTCAGTGTTTCTTCCTGAAGTATTTATTGGTTCTATAATGACGATGGATCCTCACGAGCAGTGAGGCACGTCTCGAGGAACGGACACGTCTCTCGGTAAAGTTGCTGTATTCGCACAGTAATTCGACGTGCACGTGTAGTAGAAGCTTCTTTTAGCTTATTTTACAATAAGCTTCTTTAAAAACAGTGTGCGCCTTTGTATCTTCGTATTACTATGCCGCGACATCAAATTTTATCGAATACGCAACGCTCCAGACGTGCTATGCTGAAAGCCTATTCCTTGAGCGTAGTTTCATTACAGCACCAATAAATCTTATAAATTTCTTTAGATACGCTAAACACACTTCTAGAACCAGAGAAACGCTCGAATATATTACAATGTTTTGTTTTTTACGCTTTGCGTTGGCTACTTTCCCGACTGCGCGGTACCGTACAAACGTAGGACTTCCTTAAAGTCTTACATGGACCAATCGGCCATTCGGTAGGGCCGCTTTGTTCAGGGTTGCCTGGCCATAAATTCAAAGCCCGATAACATTCGTCGTTTCTCTTTTCTTCCAGATGCCGTCGTTCAGCAGCATTCATTCAGACAAAGGAGGTTGCGAAGGGCTTTACGCAGACCGAAAATGCGCAAGCAGGTCGTATTTTTCCCAGCATAGCTTAGTGACATTTCCACCTTACATAGCAATATCTGCCCTATAGGCTTTTCTCTTGTGCCTTTTCAATTCCTAACCACTTATTTACCGAGCACAAAACACAGCGAAGTGACACAAGTAGGTTTCTAAAGCAGGAAGCCTTATCTGGACGTTTTATTTTCTCGGCGTAAATATAGCGAATGCAACGTGAATTGCATTTACGAAGGCATATCTAGAGAGCAAGAAACACACGGAGGTCTTAACTGCCGTTTGGGCATGTTGGTATAAGTTCATGATGGCAAACTCGCAACCAGAACGCAGGCTATAAGGACAGCGCTTCAACTTCGTTCTCGCTTAGTCTGCATTACAGTTGCGCTTTTGCCACTACGTGCATAGACGGTAACAATGCAAAACGAGAGAGAGAGAGAGAAATCGTAAACGGACAGAACAGCCATAATTAGGATTTTTGAGGCGAGAAAAAACAACCTGGATATACACTGGTATATCAGTAGAGACGGTTGATTCGATGGCTGCCGTTCCTTTATTAGAATTTATTATTGTAGAATATTTCGTGAAGCACCATCTTTTTAGCTTGCGCGAAATTTGACAAAATAAAATAGAACAGGATGTATTTACTGGAGAAATTGTTACAGCTCAGCGGCGGAGGGTTACGAAAGAAAATGAAGACGAAATACGCGAGTTTTTGTTGCAATAGCAATTATATGGGTACTCGAGCCGCATTTTTTCCGTCACCGTCATGTTCCCTATAAATCCAAATTGATAACGTCTCCCCGCGCGTCGTATGTTCTACGTGCGAGCGAAAGCTTGGGAAGACTGCCGACGGGCGCAGCACAAGCAGGAATGAAACGCGCCGGCCTGCTCGTAGACCGAAGAAGCATGAAAGGGTGCCGTTGGGGGGACTGCGCCGTTCGAGCTGAAACTGCGAACTTTGATCAAGCGGGCCCGTTCGCTTACACTTTTTCTACAGAGATCGGCAGACGACTCATAGCTTCGTGTTGTGCTCCCGCCGCTTACAGACAGCACAAAAACCACTTCGTCCGCTGGAGCGGCTTGCCTTCTCTTATGCAAGCGTTTTGCAGAGTTACGCCAGATGGGACCCTAGAGGAATTAGCTGCGAGCGTTACTTCGTATAGCACTAAACTTTGTTGTCATTGCATTCATTGCTTCAGCTTTGCGGCAAAACTGTGACTTTAGCAGTGGAGCGGCTTAAGCCGACCGTTAGTCCATGCAGAGCGAACAGAAAACTACAATCATAAACCGACACGCACTCTCTTCGCCCTCTTCTTCCTCTTCGACCTCCTCTTCATCATAATTGCTTCGCTCACAGACCACATGCAACGACCACATGAGCCGGCGTGGGATGCCATAATTCTTGCAGGCGAGAGAACGCATATATATAGAGAGAGAAAGAGAGAAAAAAAAGAGAAATAAAGAGATGGAAAGAAAGAGAGTGAGAAAGTCTTGGCGAAAAATTTCTTGGCGAGGCGCGATTCGAACCCGCGTGCCCGCGATCCGAAGGCGAGGGTAGTAACCACTCGGCTATCCAGGCACGCGAGCAGGGCATAGCATAGCCTTGTGTAGTATAGCACAGCAAGAGAGTGAGAAATGAAAGGGAGGGGGAGGAGGATGGGACAGAGTAAAGCGTAGCATATAAATAAAGAGAAAGTGCGAAATAGAGAGAAACATAGGGAATAAAAACAGACGAAAAGAGAGATAATCAGAGAGAGAAAGAAAGAAATAAAGGGAGAGAGACAAAAAGAAAGAGAAAGCGAGAAATATAGAGAGAAATAAAATAAACAAAGACAAAAAAGCAAAAAAAAACAGAGAGATGACAGAAAAAGAAAGACATAGAGAAAGAACGAAAGAGAAAACCGAAGAGAAACAAGGAAGGCCACGAAGCTCCGCACTTCCTTCAGGCTTGGCAGCACTAGTGCAAAGCTGCCATAGTTTTTCGTTCCTTGTTACTACTTGCTCGCAGTTTTTAACGACGATAGTCTTTCTTGGTATACTTAAACGGACAAATTTTGGTCTGTCTGTCTGTTTGTCGGCACGTCACTCGATTCAGCCACTCGGCCAAAGTTGAACCACTTGCCCAAGGGCCAGCCATCTTCAACGGCTGTCTAGATTCATACTTGTGTACATTGTCGATCAAAAAGCAAACATTACGCATATCTGAGGCGCAACATCACTAGGTAACTATTAGGTGGTGTGTCCTTTAATAGAAAATGCATACATACGTAATTCTAAAGACCCTAGTTTCTTAAGCTGCGCTACAAATGCGACTGCGCTGAAACTTGCCTTCCTCCGTGCCCTCTGCACAAGCTCAATGTTGTGTTTCCGTTTTGGTTCTGTATTTCACTGTACGAATGCCATGGGGCTCCGCTCTGGCATTCCTGTTTTACCCAGGCGACGTGTAAATAAAAGAGTGCGTGGAGAGTACTCGTTGGGTGCGGACGTTTCTTCTGCTTCGGCGCTTCGCGCCAAACCGCGTGTTCGGGCTGGTTGGCGTCCCCGCCGGTCGCGTTGGTCACCGCCGGTCTTCGCCTGCTGCTGCGCGGGGACTACCAGCCCGCAACACAGCACTCATGTTTCCCGACGTATTGCCAGATGGCGTCCATATCTCACGCAGCACCTCTTCTATCGTCTTTAGACGACATTTGCAGCGAAGCACGCAGATACGCGGCCAATTTTTTGTCAGCACACTTTCTATACATGCGTTTACAAAAAAAATTAAAAACGGAGTTGCGAACACCGAACAAAGCCATTCATGGTGAGATATCAAAAGATACTTTTGCTGCAAGAAAAGCGGTTACATTTGCATTCCTGATCTCATCAAATTAATTATCATAGACATTCGGGAAACTACGAATCGCTTATTAGGATGATCTTAGTTCAATGAGTGGACAAATTTACAGCGATCGTTGACTGAATTAAGTTGCTGATGCAAAAACACACTGCCAGTGCCAAGGGAATAGAAGCTTGATTTATAGGAATTCACATTATTACAAATTGATTTAGAGCGCGGACCCCGAAGCCACGTGTAAATTGTATTTATCTCCTATAATAAGAACATCCGGTGTTTCCTTTCGTTAAATAAATAATAATACTATCATGCCATTGCAAGCTGAATTTTGATATCAAATCTCATGCACTTCTATTTTGTCTCGTTTTTCTTCATTACTCTTAGGACGCTCCTTGGGGTTAATATAATCACCGTCTTATCGCGGAAACTATTGTTCGTGTACCCTAACCAGGCGTACTCTTGTCTAACCTTGGTAATGGTCAATTTCTACATTCTATAAATACCTGATAAAGTAAGAGGCCTCTTTCGTAAGACAAATACTGCATACTATTTCTAAGCATTCTGTGTAACTCTATTCACATGTGTTTTCTGCTTGGACATTGCAATTTTTTCCTAGCCTTCCTGCTCGAAATATGTCCCTGAACAGCATAAGCCAACTGCTTCAGACGAACACAAGTGCGCACCCAGTTTCCACATTATAATATTGTTTATTGTGCCTGCGTGTTTAGGCACGTCTTCATACCACTTTGTACATCCAGCGGCAGATTCATGGCTGATTAGCTGTCGTACGGTGCTGTTGATTTCATTCGTATAAAGCATCAAGCTGATTCTCGGCAGATATTAACAGCGGCAGCATCAGAAACGATAAGAGTGCGCAGCCCCCATAGAGTATGCTACGTGAAGAGGATCGCAGCATTGTTTGAAATAAAACTAAAACTAATAAAAAAGCGCCCATAAGTATGCGTATAAATAAACAATATATACTCCTAACTACAGCAGATTCACAAGCAGCGCAAGGAGCCCCGACAGCGTCAAAACGGGCTCCTCACTAATGGGAAATGATATGCAGGCGTCGCACTCATTGCATTTACTGTCACGTTTAGGTGTCCGGGACCGCTTCGGATTCACTCCAATCTGCACTCTGAGCGAATATAAATACTAACATGCAGTACAATATACCACAGGTTCCTGTCTTTTATCTTTATTTAGAGTGCACTGTCGGCATGAGGCGTCACAGCGCTTCTTTCTCACATAAGAGCAACGTCACATAGTGGGACAGAGTTGGAGTTTTGGTGCGCGCCTCCAAGCGTGAAGTCATTTTTCCACCATCTCTACGAGCGGAACTCATTGAGCAGCAGCTTGTGATAGAAATGGCGCTACGACGCTAGCCTCGGCACGCAGTTGGACAGCGCTCGATTATGCAAGCTGCTAAAACCACCTCTATCATTGTAGGCTTTATATTTGTTAGAGTTTGCTCCGGAACTTATTTTAACGCGAAGGTGTTTTATGCCGGGGTCCACCACGGCTCCACAGACGCATTTCCGTCACGGATATGGCGTTGTAAAATATAAAGACTAACATATGGGAAAGAAAAAACTTAAGAAAATGTTCCGTCATTGGGAGCCGAACTAACGACCTCTCGACCGCCAGCGCGCAGCGCGATACGACTCCGCCACAGACGGCATATTCTCTGCTATGCTAACGGCGAGCTATTTATGTACACCATTCGCCGGTGGCGGTACTCAAGAGATCGGCAGTACAGCGTGTTTTCGTTATCACTAGCGAGATGGCGCGAAGAGCTCGAAGACCGCGCTTTAAAAGCCGTCCCCCACGCGGATTAGCGCGCGCCTCGACAGGGCGTGGTCGCTCGTGCGGGCGCTTGTCTCGTGATCACGGCGGTTTGTACGTCTTGCGCTCTGCCTGCAAGTTTCCGTTGAGAGCACGAAGGTCACCTCGCTCACTGAAGCGGCCGCTTTTGCGAAAGGAGCGCGCTGCTCACACAGAAATAAGTTACAACTGTGACAGTTCGCGCTCATCCTGCGTATGTTCGTTCCGCGCGTCCTTTCTGCTTGAGCAGCGCATTGCAAGTTTCGAGCGGCTTGCCGTTCTTCGCGTAACATTACAATTTGATGCTGTAGCATTCATTCCTTTGCGCTTGGAGCGAAAGAATGCCCAACAAACGCTCAACTACGTCTGTGAAGACACGTTTCACTTTCGTGTTATACCGATTCCTATGACAGAGGGATCAGCCATGTTTTTTTTTTTTTACTTTGTGACGTGCTTTTACCACGCAACGTAGTGACAATAAAATTGAAATGTTGCTTCGTTGCCAGGCCGTCAAAAAGGGGACCATAATACGCGAACAATTCTTCACGGAGTAGCAGTCACGCCTGTAGTTCTGGTGCGTTGGAGCGCTTCTGGCGTAAACCTAAGAACGCAGGAATAACATAGGCACACTCACAGTGACGAGCACAACACCACTCGGATTTTGTCTGCGTGCGCGCCTACACTGTTTTCGCGTCTTAGTCGAAGCAACGCAATTTTCAAACAACCACTTTTCACTCTCGCGTGAACTGCACTTGTTATCATAAGCCGATATATCAGCACCGCTGCGGTAAGCCTCTCAAACATCGCGCGCGTAACAACA
The DNA here is from genome assembly GCF_013339695.2 of Rhipicephalus sanguineus. NCBI lineage: Eukaryota > Metazoa > Arthropoda > Arachnida > Ixodida > Ixodidae > Rhipicephalus > Rhipicephalus sanguineus. Next base: position 24,155 of record NW_023615962.1, read on the forward strand.
AATGAGAAATATCTAAAGATGAATAGCGATATGAACAAAAAAAGGAAGGCGACACCAAGGCGACCGCGAAAACAGTCACACTTTTCGCGCAACGAGATTTTCTACACGGCAAAAAAGGAGCGAGAAAGGAAAATTTAAAGCGCTTACACGTCTTTTCTTCCATTTTGTCATCGTACCATTAAGAACGGTTGCGAACAACGGAATCCTTCGCATAGTGGGAAGAAAGGCGACGTTCGCTTATAAAGACGTATCGCTTGGCTGCGACCCAGAACGAATCTTTTCCGCTTCGTGCCTCCGCTTGGGCGCGTTCTATTCTGCGCTCCCCATGAGACGGCACTCAGACGGAGGCTTTTCACGAGAATCCCACTCTTTGGGTGTTCGTGTATTTTTTTTTCTCTCACCTAACTTTGTCTCCTGACCTCCGTCCCAGTGTTCCTGCGAATGCGCTTTTCCTTTCACTTTTTTTTTCTTTAGAGATAAGAGGTGCACAATATGGACAAGTTATACGGTGACAAAAAATGTACGCACCCACGCCGCTGTCTTTGTGCATCTTGCTCCAGAAATGCACGGTGGTTGCATGCGCTGAAGCCTCTCGGTGGTATCTCACTCGCGGTGCATGCATGATGGCTACATTCTCTGTTCTCCCATTATTCTCGAGCCACGCAGGCGACAGCCTCGCGAGAAGCAGGGTTCTTAGTGAGCGGATTTTCGCGCGTCACGAAAGCAAGGTGATGAAAAGTAATAGGCAACAGAGCGTGTTGAGGTTGTTATGCGCACGGTGATAAATTGGTTGCCTGCAGCGAAACTATATAGAAAATGCGGTTGTTCTTTTAGTTTTTTCTCTGTTCTAGACAACGAAAAGAAGATACTTGTGCAAAATGAATAAATGATTTACTATGCGGACTGCACGTACTCTCGCTATTGGTGGACGGGAAGTTTCGTTGATTAAAAATGGTTGCGGTTATTAAATGTTCTAGTTATGGTATATTAGAATAATTAAGATAACGCGTAACCACTCATTCTCGGACAGGTCACGCTTATAACGACAATGCACAAGAATTCACAGGAATGATTAATCTAAAGAAGTGATGCATCGTCGCCGTTTAACGTACCCGGATAATCATACCCTTGTTGGCTTCTATATCATTATGAATGTCGAATTGTTATGTGTCTCACGGTGCAGGCAGTAATAAGAGGAGCGTTCATACTGCTAAATACTAGATGTAACGCTTAACGCGCCTACGGTAGGCGTCAAAAGTCTGGAAAACACTAGGTCTGAGAAAACACTGAATTCTCAGTAATTTGTGACTTTAGTCGGTCGAACTGCACAGTACATGCTTTTAGCGCGCTTTCGAACAGGCCGGAAATTTAATTCAAGGCTGCTGCTGAAGCAGCGGGAATATTCAGGTTTTCCTTGTGCATCGCGGTCTCTAAACATTTGACGCTGACTGTATGTTTCTTAATGACAGAATTGACACCACCAGGAATGCAGAAATGCAATCTATGACGTATAAACCAGCGCCACTTCCCGTTAATACCTGCATGCTCTGCAAAGTAATCCATGATACAAAGTTGACGCTGCTCTTCATTTTTATAACCTTCTCCTGGCAACCATTGCGCGAGGAACTACTGGCTTGGTCTTCATGGGCAAAACACTGAGTCAAGATATAAAAAAAAGATATATATAAGAAGATGGTTATGGGGCACATGCCCTCATCGACGGAGAAAGGGGGGTGAGCTTACTGAGAGAAAAGGCAGAAATGACCTGCCTAAGCTAGCTGACTTTGAGGGGAATTTTTCGACGCAAGTCGTTGGTGTTACGTAAATATATGACATTTCTAAGCGACTGCTATACAATACTATTATCCAAACAGACCCATCGATGCCTATAATTACACTGCCAGTCCATGAACTGTTCGCCTTAGGAACCATACTAAAATATCGTAGAGACACGTGATGGCCACAAGTCGTCTTAGTTACGAGCTCTTTTCTGCATGTTTTCAGAACGAAGCTTCAAAAGCTGCACTTTTCTGTAACGAGAACGCAGCGGCTTAGCGAATAAGCTGGAGTTAGACTGGAAACACGCGCGCCATTTGGGCGCAATGGCACAGCGTTTCGGTAAGGTTATGGTGCACGTGGTCACTACGTTCATTGCGACTTTTATCACTTGCAAAATTATACATGCCCCTGCGGCCCGAGCGTGCTGTGAAAACTTCGCGTTCCACAGTACAGAGGAGCCGGCTGAAAGTGCTTGCGTTTCGGTAATTGCCTAGTTTCAGACACGCAGATGGATTATACAGTCCGAACTAACAAATCCCTTAGGGCCGAGTCACATCAAACTCCAGCGATTCAAGCGCAGTGAGCGCTCAATAAGAAATAATGAGTCTCCAGGGCAAGCTGATAATGCCTTCCCCCTCGTTTTCCATTGAACCGCTAGCTTTCCATTAACCACGTTGAATTTTTGGTGAATTAATCATCTCGAGGTGAAGCAATCTAAATCAAATCTCTGTAATTGTGAACGAACAAGGAGGACACGCACATATAATGTAGAACATGAACGTAATGAAAAATATAAACGCGACAGCATAATATGCTTGAAGAAAGACTAGGACGTATTCCTTTCATGTATGTATGTATGTATATGTATATGTATGTATGTATGCATGTATGTATAATTACTGCCCAGGAAACGAGTTCTGCTCTCGCACAGTGATGTGAATTACTAAACGTAGCGTCATAATTTCTTTGTAGTGCTAACTGCATTCCACTAATATGAATGGCACCTCGCACCGATCGCCACTTTTAATTTATTTTTGCGTGAGCTATATCTTCTGAATGTGGTGCCATAGCTTTAAGCGTACATTAGGTTCTTCGGATATCAGGAAAGCGTTTTTGGTTTACTATAGCCGAAAAGTGATGACTAGACGCTCGTGTCACGTTGAATAAGAGGACGCATCTGAACGACTTTGAACTAGGGTTGTGCGAATATTTGAAACTTCGAATATTCATAGGCACTTTACTACTCGAAATGTTCGAACACCACAAACCTTCGTAACAAGTATTGAAATCAGCGCAAAGACATAAATACCTTGCTAAATTTCGCAAACTTTGATCCTCAAACAGACACATAACTTTCTTGCCACCTTCCCGTCAGCCTGCCTCAAGTGTAAATAGCATGACAAATATCTCCACGTCATCGTTTAAACCGAACAGAGTACATACTCTTCCCTAAGTCGCGTGTCCACTAAAAACATATTTTGCCATAAACGCTCAAATTAACTCTAAGAAAGATAGAATATGTTTTACTCTTTTCGGTGATTCCTGACTGGCCACGTATATCACTCTCTTTAAAGAGGCACGTGATCTCTTTTGGGTCTTACGACTCTCCGACGAGAGTCTAGTGATCTCCAAAGAGATTTCACATGACTCTTTGAAGTGAGTCATATACGCGGCAAGTCAGGGCTCGCAAAAGTATCAAAGGATTTTTTTTCGTAGAATGTAGAATTCAAGAATTTTCTCCACGCATGGCCGTTTTGTACGTCACTCTCTTGCTGAGAGGTCAAGTTAACAGTTAACAGTGAGTGAACAGTTATTGCGAACAGACAGTATTTACTGCGATATACGAGTTCTTGTCATGGAGTAACATTAGGGTTCCGGCTTTCGAAAATGCGATATTCCCGTAATATCTTCATAAATAGCTAGATACCTAAACACTACCTTCACGGATACCTAAATGGGTATACAGTCCAACACACACAAGTGGTGAGCTGTGGGCGAATTACGAAGACCTCGGCCTACGGGACAACGTTCTGACCACGTGCAATCTTCGTTGCACATCTTCGCTTTTTTGGGGGGCGACGTTTCATTCAGTGGCCTATGACATATACTTGAACCGAGGACCAGTGTAGACTGGGCATGTCATGCTAGGCTACTGTTCTCAACTTTTAATTTAACGGCATGGTCTAACTAGATAAAGTATACTATTGTGCATTGTATGCGTATTAAATGTTTGTTCCTTGTGCATTATGTCAGTATTATACATCTGGGGTAGCATGAAAGAGTGTCCTTAGGCAAATCTCTGCAGTTTCAATTTAGCTGCCTCTTCTCTCCTATCTCTCTCTCTATCGATACCCAGCGTTAGGCCAGTGTTTCTCTCGCAGCCCGAACGCAGATTATTTCATGCATCCGCCGTCAAGCAATGTTTCGTTTGGATTCAGTAACGTTGCATGTTACCAAGCCATAAATTGCGTTTTTAGAGAAAATAAAATCCCAGGCCGAGCACTAATTGTAGAGGCGCTTCCATCTATTAAGGTTTTCAGTAACGGCAAATATGTCGATCTTGAAAATGTCGACACAGCAAAGATCGGGAAACTTCACTGATTAATCAAAATTCTGCTGAAAATGAAGTACTTAGTCGAATTTTATAGCTTTTTTTTAGGTTCGTTTCAGTTGACGAAATAGATGGTCAATGGATCTAACAAGATGTATGTACCCCTTGTTTTTACTAGAAATATTCGCATGCTTCGCAACGCTGTAAATTTTATATGTGAAATTGCGCCTTGTGGAACGTAATAGCAAAAACTAATTTCATTTAACGCAACTACAAGCACTATATTTCTCTCTCGTTGCTGACGCAAAAAATTTGGCAACATTCAGGGTGAAGAATCATTTAGCTCGCTTTTTTTCCTGCAAGTGAATGCGTCTTTCAGGTTCGAAAGATTTTTTTTTTTCGGACATAGAGCACGATCTCTGGCGCGGGCTTCAGTGCCGTCATAAAAAAAGTGACAAATGGGAAAGCGTGTGCATCTTCAATCACAGCGAATGCAAAGGAGGACGCATCACGACGGGAAACAGTCGGCCGCCGTGAAAGATGCCCGAAGTTCCCATTCAAAAGAGCCCTTCTAAACGGCTCTTGCGAATCGCTTTGCTTTCACCCAGTCTTTGTGTGGGGCAAGTGCGCAACGCCTTTTACGAGGAGCTTTGCTTCACGGGCGAACAAAGCGGGTTGCACTTTTGGCTGCCAGGAAAAAAAAAATAGAACAAAAAACGTGGATTCGCGGGTTGCCCGAGTTGTGGGGGCGTGTACATTGAGCGTGCCAGAAAACGGTTCGCTCGTCGTTCGTCTTCTCTACAGGGCAGTGCTGACGTAGGCTCATTTTATTTTTACCGCATTCTTTGACGTTCAAAGACGGTCAATAGCCTTTCCGCTATACCGATAGATTTGTCATACGTTGCGGGTCTCAGCTTGTTGTGAAAAGCAGGATGTATACTTTGGTACGAGAGGACGTTTGGATTTTTTTTTCGGCATTTCGAAACATTCCACTTTTTCCTGAATTTCCTTCTACTGGACACCCTTCTGCTCGGGTGTGAAGAACTTGATTCAAATAGCAGCATGATGAAGCAGCTGGAAAATGTCGAGTTAAATGGGCGGTTTTTAAACATCCCGAAACTTTGCAATGGGTTGTGAGCGACGCAGTAGTGCGACGGCTATTGATTCAGTTTTGCCATTCTGAGTTGATTAACGGTCACCTTTCGTGAACTGCACGAGATTTATTGTATTTCGCACCACACGGAAATACACTAGCGTAGCTAGGAATGGAACAGGGGACTTCGTGCTCAGCAGCGAACGCCATTACCAATTGTCTATACCACCGAGTTTGAACTGCCGTAAAAAAAAAAAGCAGCTGACTAGAATGTTTCGATTGGGAGGAGTTCATCGATATCTAAGCTGTGCGTAACTTCTCCAATGTGTTACCCGTATGCTTCACCGTCTGATCGCAGATGCTTGCAGTCAATGTGGGACAAGTTATCGTTTTTTTTTTGTATGACGCACACTGCCTGTAAGTGGCGGCGAGTATCCTTACAACATCTTAACATCCTACTTTTCCCATCGCTAAACAGGAAGCATACGAGTGCCGGTTTGAATTCGAGAGGTGACTAGGAATAAACTTAAAAGAAGCACAGAATATGCAAGAAGTACTTACTCTGTAACCAAACAATGTCTTATCTTCTTTACTGTAACGCCTTTTACAGCGAAAGTTGTTAGATTATTTCAGCGGCCGTTTTTGGCGCCGTAGTTGTTCGCCGCCGCCGGTGTCCCTAACCACTATCGCTAGAAATAAGAAAAAAAAACGAAATCAGAGAAAGATTCCTGGATGGAACGAGGTTCGAACCTGGGCCCTCTGCGTGGGAGCCCAGTATTCAACCTCTGAGCCATGCCGGTGCTTGAAACTGCTTTGAAAAAGGTCCTGTACAGGCTGCATGTCGGGAAGGAACCACATTAAACATATGCAATAGCGTGGTAGAACAGTAAAAAAGCACCAAGCGTCGCACAACGCGAATTCTGTAATCAGGCGTCACACAATACGAACTGCCCAACGAGAAGGTTGTTGAATGCTTCCAACTCATTACAAAGGTCTCCGCCATAATTCTTCATCGTCATCAGGCACAGCATCAACAAAGTGCGCATGATGCCTTACATGCGTTTAGCAGGTACCGCGGCTCTCCGTAGAATGACAAAAAATGGCACAGTGCCTGCTGCCCACTTCTCAAAAATTACAATGATTTATAGCGTAGTGGATTCCTCGCAATGCACTTGTATTGGTTGCCAAGGAAGCCCGTAAGCGCATGCATGATCCATTTCCTTGGGGTTCTCAGCAAAGTTATTCGCCCCCCCCCCCCCTACCACGTCAACGTATGTTATACAGCATGGCGAGAGAGGGAAATAGCGACCGGACGTCACCCAATGCAAATTACATAACTGGTGGGCCGTTTAAAGCTTCCAACCCATTACAAAGGGCTCAGTCATAATTCATCGTCATAAGTCGTCGCGTCCACAAAGTGCACATAATGCCTTACAGACGTGTAGCTGGTGCCTCGCTTCTCCGCAGAATGACAAATAAAGGCTTAGTAGGTGCTTACCAACTTCACAGAAAATGTGATTTATGGCGTAGTGGGTACCTTGCTAGTGTACTTGTATTAGCAGCCCCAAGATAGCTTACAAGGGCTCTAGAAACGCCGCTCTTCCAGCTTTCGCTGTGACTGTGCTGCGGTTTCAGCGCAGGCCTAGCGCTTTTTCACACAATTGTGCATTTTACTTAACATCTGTTTTTTAGCTTAATGTGCATGCTCATGGTGTCATGTAATGAAGCTCCCTTTCATTACATGAGTGAGTATCCTTGAGATACCGTAGAGATAGACAAGAGAGGCAAAGGAAAGGCAGGGAGGTTAACATGGTTGCAGCTGGTTAGCTAACCTACACGGCGGAGAGCGAGAAAAATCATAGAATAGGAAGAATAGAAAGAAGGATAGAGAAGACAATTAATACGCTCGCATGCATAGCAGCGCTAACCGCTCATACCTCGAAGGTTTCAAACTGCGAACTGTCACAGCGTATGGTTCTTAAGGTACTGCAAACATTAAGTTTACGCCAGAGTTACCTTCAAATATTCATTTTTAGTATTCAGGCAGGCATTTACTTGGAAGCTGCTTATGTATTTTACTTTATTTTTAACAGTGAAGCTGTTGAAACTCGCCGTAATTTGTCTGCCGGAAACAGCAATGATCATCACGATGAACCGGCACGCGCTCTCTTCATCCTCTTCTTAATCTTCTTCGTCCTCTTCTGCTTCGCTCCCACAGCACGTGCGCCGATTTTTCCGGCGTGGCCTGTAATAACGCTGGTGGTGGGAGAAAGACATATAAAGAAGAGAAAGACAAAAATGCTTGGCGAAAAAAAGTTTTCACGAGGTGGGATTCGAACCCGCGTACCCTCGATCCGAAGGCGAGCATCCTAACCACTCGGCTACCCAGGCACGCCACCACACTATAGCATAGCTTTGTATAGTATAGTGCAGCAAGGCGGTGGTAAAGGAAAGTGAGCGTGAGGAAGAAAGTGTGATGGTGAGAGGGTCAAAGAAGGAGGGAGAGAGTAAGCATAACATATGAAGAACGAGAGAAACGGAGAGAAAAAATGCTGAAAGAAAAGAAGAGACAGAGAGAGAAAGAGAACGAACTGGATGAAAGAGAAAAAGATGAGAGAGAGAGAGAGAGAGAGAGAAAATAAATAGAGAAACAAAGAAAAGGTACATAGAAAAAAATGCAGAGAGAAGACAGAAAGAAATAGCGGAAGAAAGAAAGAGAAAATTTGCAAACTTAGTGAACTGAGCAAAAGCCAGGACTACATAGCTGCCCATAAGCTCCGCTGTCTCTTCAGCATTGAGCCTCCAGTGCAAGCTACGATAACTTTTTTTGCTTTAAAAATTATTGCTACAACTTCCTACTTTCCCTCATCCTTTCCGCAATTGCGCAACCACGACGGTTATACTCGTCAACGTCGGCCAAGCAAGACGGGCTGAGAATAAATGGCTCGTGCGCTATGCTTCGCTTCGATGCGGACTGGCGGGAAGCAAAGCTGAGCACTACATCGCCTAACACACTCAGCCCGGTGATCGATGTGATTCGCTTTTGCGTGCGCAGCTTCTATGCATTGCGGGCGTAGTGCAACATTTTTTCCCGGTGCTTGCAGGCAGTCGGACCGCTCAACTGGCTGCTTGCGAGACAGCTCACTAGTTAATGTCGTTTCCGTATCAAAAGAATCCTGCAAGACAGCCTAAGTGTTGTGTGTGTGTGTGTGTGTGCGTGTGCGTGTCGTGGCGTGTGTGTGTGTGTGTGTGTGCCTGTGTTGTTGTGGTGCGTCCGTGTGTGCGTGCGCGCGTTCTTTTTCGCTGATCATAGAAAGAATTCTATTTACCACACATTCGCCGCTTGCACTAAATTACGTTCTGCTACTGTTATATACTGTCGGTGAGGCGAAGTGCAAAAACACTAGCTCACGTATAGGAGGTTGTAACATAATTTGGACCGATTCACAAAGCTTTCCTTTCGTAAATGTTCTTTCCATTGGCTGGCTACTTCAGATAGGTTGTTCAGAATAAGGCATTACTGAAATCTTACGACAATCCTACATAAGAGGAGAAAATTTCATCCACCAATTGTGATACAATCCCGATACGCATATGATAAACATAGAAAGGATTTTTTTTTCTGTCATTACAGTCGCATTATTGTCCTTCAGTGTAGCATTCCTACGTATCGTGAGCATCCAATTTCCTTGCGTCGTTTTCTTCCGTCGAACGTTAAACATTTACCGTCATTCAACGCTGCTGCCGTAGCGCACAGCGCCGGTCGCTTCCAATGCAACTCCGCGCGCATGACTGAGTTCCAATTTTGCCGAAGCAGGCACACTCCCCAAGTAAGGGGTGGATAGAGAAGCCCGATGCGACGACAAAAAGCAAACAACGACTCTCGAGCGAGTAAGAATCAGACAACAGCACCGAAAAGAAGTGAAGAAAGAAACGCGGTTGCAAGAGATCCACGGGAAACAGTGGCCGTGGCAACAGCGGGCGTCGCAATGGGCGGATTTGTTTCAGGAATTGGGGAGAAAAAATCCGCTTGTCCTCTATGCGCGGTATCGTGTGCCTGCGATGTTATGTTCTGTTTTTTATTTCTTAGCAGCGTTGATTTATGAGACGGTATAGCGTTGAGACTGGTTTTCTTCTGTTTTTTTTTTTTTTTGTTTCGTTAGCTGGGAGTTGTGTGTGCGGTGAGAGAAGCAGGACAGGAGAACACTTGGGCTTGCGGCTCGAGAAAAGTGGCGTGCAGTGTAAGGGAAACGAGTAAGCGTAGGCTCGCACGAGAGCAAAGGCTTTGACGTAAAAAGCGAGAAGCCTGCTGCCGTGAACACTTCCCCCGTAAGAGAAATGAAAGCGACCCGGCGTAGTAGAAAAGAAACCAATACGGGCATATAAAGGAACAATAAGCACCAGGTTAAAGACAGACATGTCATCCACAGAAGTCCAGGTAACAAAAGTATTTGGTGAATATGAGAAGAAAGTAAAATCAACCGCAAAGGTGACCTTGCTGAATACTGCGTTAATGTATACAGGGAACGACACGAAAGTTGAAAATTCGAAATGATTAAACGAAAGCCACATAAACTAAGACGGCATTCCCTACGTTTCTTTGACTTATAGACCATCTGTTTCGGATGAAATCGTTGGTTTGTTTATTTGTGAGTTTCTTGCATGCTGTAAAGTAGCTCACTCTTTTTGTACCTCCACTCCGCTCACTTTGACAAAGCTTTCTGACGATGCTGCCTGGGCTAGACGCGTTTGCGAATAGCACTACTAGTACGACTGCCTCACAAAAGTGAGCCGCATGCGGGGAACTTAAAGAAAAGGTAATCAAGCTCTCTGTGATAACCACAATGCATCATTATACTACTAGTGAACCGCAGCAATGCTTCGATCTGTTTTACGTACGCTGTTCTCCGCATTGTTGGGTCAAGAGCAAGTTCCATCATTTTTCAGGTAATCCTCATAACCTGAATGGAAAGAGCAAGCTTCTCGCACAGGCTGTCAGAATAAAACGTTTTTCGTTTCGGTTTAGTTTCGTTCCACCGCAAAAAATTGCGTTCCGTTTCGATTCAGGAGCAAAAAAAGAGTTCCGTAACGGTTCGTGACGGTTTTTATTTGTATGCAATCATTTGAAGCTAAAGTAGTGACAAAAATGGTGCAGTGGCTTAGCTGGGCTATGCCAGGATAAGACGTCAAGGTTAGCGGTTCACGCTATTGTCTAGTGGTTATTATCTAGCTTGATGCTGATTATCATGCTTGCTGCTGCTCCAATGACACACACATGGTATACATAATGTGTCGCACCTGTACATTTATTTTGCCAGGCAAATACTTCGGGATCCAATGAGTTAAGCTTCTCCGCTCTTCTGCGCCATTGAGCAGCATTTGCGCTCTCCTCCTCCATGGCTAAACCACACTGGCAAACGCCAGTCAGAGGCGCTATCAAGCGGCTCCAGCGCAGTGTCAGACGGCGACTGCACAGCGAAGGCGAATAGCTGCGCGCGCGCCGGCACAAGTACGTCTACCTCGGCTACGACGTCACTCCTCTGGAAAACGCAGACCGGCGGCAGCGAGTTGCGCGCGGCAGCGGCGAAGTGCGTAGGAGGTGCCGGTTCCGATGCGCCAGCTGTGTGACATCACTGATTCTCGCGCATGCGCAGCACGGCTCTTGAGTAGCCACGCGAAACTGGCTCGGCTAGGCCAGTGTAGCTAACGCTGCAAAACGTAGGATTTGTGGTAGAGTTACTTGCGCTCCTCTTAAGAACGTGGGACAAAGGTAAAACACTTTCTTTCCACGTTCTTAAGAGGGGCACAATTAAGTATACCACGAATTCCTGCCAACTGGCGCAAACCAGCACCCTTCTAAGTTAAAGCAATGATTTTTTTCGAAAGTTAATTACGAATTTTCTGAGCAGGCTCAATGCTTAGTGTCAAGGGAGTGAGCATAATCTCAGGAGCAGCCCGTCATCGAGTGTACTGTCTGATGTGCAGGACCGCTGTTCTGATAAAACAACCTTCAGCGCTGTTAGTGCCCTTCTCCACGCTGGCCTGTGTTAGTGAACTTCACAGTATTTGTGTGAGAGGCACACGAAAGTCCACCTCCGTTAATATAAACAGCTGTGATTGCCACTCTTCGTTTTTCGCAAACTTTTAACACACGTTTACTTTCGAATTCCTGTCGGAGATAAGCGCTAATACTGTATATGCATCCCTGATATATGCATCATTGCTCGTATTGCACGACCTCGTTTGTTCCCGATCGCCAAGGTTTCCCGCAAACCGAAAAACGATAAAAAATTATTTCGGTTTCCCTCCAGAATGAAATAATAGATAACGTTTCGGTTGCGTTTGCGTTCTTTCCGTGTCTTATTCTTTGTGTTTTAGCAGCGCGCTGCAAGTGTGGAACTGTGACAATTGTTAGTTCGCACTCGCCTTTTGTGTTTTCTTTTCTGCGTCCTTTGTGCTTTAGCAGCGCGCAGCAAGTTTCTAGGTGCTTGCCGTTCTTCCTGTGACATTTCAATTCCTCGCTATTGCATTCATTGCTTCGCCCTTGAGGCGACACTGTGACATTTTTAGTAGCCCTGTTACTAGCCTGAAAGCAACATACTGGTGCGCGATGTGTGCAAATGCTTGTTAATTTCTGACGAGGAAAACACCCACAAATTCGTGCCTACTGAGGCCACCAGTGTTGCCGAGTGCTGTGGATTTTTTTCCTGAACAAAAAGAAAAGTAAAAGCAGCAAGTGGAAAGATGATGTCAGTGAGATACACGTCTTCGCTCTGTCAACGTAATGTACCGTACCAATTTATCCCACTCTAAGCTTTCTAATCCACAGGGCTCCCATTCCGCATGTCACTGTAATAAATAGGCAACAAGAATACGCCCTTCATAATAGCCAGTACTATTTGTGTTCTTTACGACTCCCAGAACGGGATAGAAAAGCCTCAGCTCTTTATCGCCACTACGCCGGCGGCCACAGAGGCAGGCCAGAAAACGGCGCGGCGTTACGTAGATATCAGGAACTCCTTCATGTAACGCTTCCTGTTCCGATGCGGACAGACACACGTGGGGCTAGAGACGCGTGAGACGTACAAGGCTCTCCGGTTATATAGGGCTGCCCTAATCACCGAAATCCGGTGCCGTTGCAGCGGTAGGGTGTTAGCGCTCCGCTCAGCCACTGTGAGACAGATTTCCTCGCCGACACAAAGAGTGGGCGACAGAGAGAAGAATAACACGGCTTGCACGCGAGAGTGTATACGAATGAAACGAGACGGGAAGGCTTTGTGACGTCTAATACGTACGAAGGCCGCCTGCAGCAGCTATATAACCCTCTTTGAAGCACCGAGACAGGGCTCCACCAAACGTCATGCTGCTGCTGCTGCTGCTTCTGCCATAGACCGAACGTTTCTTTTTCTTCCGGGACCGAGAATGGAGCTAGGGATTACGGATACCGGATTGAAAACGTGGAACGAAGGATTTATTCCTTTTTTTATCACAAGGCATAGCATTGTCCTGTCCGAAAGGCGATGAAGCGGAAGGCTTACTTTATCCCGACCGCTAAATCCCCATATCACTCTGTACACGCTTGTCGTCTCACGTCACACCACTGAACAGCAAAAGCGTAGAGAGCTGAGTCATTTCACTGTACAACGGATGTAGCAGTCATTATATTCACTCTTGGTTAGACACAACCACCAACGCTCCTCGCTTTCGCCTTTCATAAACATCAAATGGGCCCCGCCACGGTGGTCTAGTGGTTAGGGCGCTCGACTGCTGCCCCGTAGGTCGCGGGATCGAATCCCGGCCTTGGCGGCTGCATTTTCGGTGAAAATGATTGAGGCCCGTGTACTTAGATTTAGGTGCACGTTAAAGAACCCCAGGTGGTCAAAATTTCCGGAGCTCTCCACTACGGCGTCTCTCATAATCATATGGTGGTTTTGGGACGTTAAACCACAGATATTATTAAACATCAAATGTACATGCCTCAATGGCGTTCATAAGAAAGGAAGTGCATTATGGTAGTATTTAATGTCATGTATTGTTTCTGTTAAGTCTTCTCCCACTTTCATGCTTTAGTGGGCTAAACTTCCCAAGATTACTTAGAAAAGCTCTCTCTTCATCTCTTACAGATGTTGCAAAGCTGCAAGGGCACTTGTTTTGCTAGGCGAGGATGTCGCACTAGGACAAGCGACACTAGTTCAACGCGTTGTTTGCCTGTTTGCTGCAGCGACGTGCGCATTGGAACCAGTGTACATTAAAAAGCTGAGAGCGAGATATATTGGCATACATTTCGTCTTATATGTATAGCAAGCGTATGTCTCAGACCAAGAGCCATGTTGCATTCTTTCTGATGCAGCGACTTCAGGAGACTGGGATACTGGGTGCAATATCAACGGCAGCTGGAAACACACGTGGTTCGCCACCAGGGTTGAGGAACACTTTAACATCGAAGAGTGACAGTAGCCGTCTGTTGCACCACGTTAAGAGTGGTTCTAGCGACGAAATGGCCTAAGCTTCACAATGTCTTCTTTTAATAAGAAGTCTTTTTTTTGGGTCCTCCCCCCTTTGCAGGTGCTAGCAGCTCTCTTGACCGACTGGCTGGTTGCGGACGTCATTGTGCAAACCAGACCTGGATATACACAAGCTTAGGTTAAATTACTACTACTGCGAATTGGGCTGGCTGGTTGTGGTTCATGGTGGGATAAAACAGTGCCAACACGGGGACACAAGAAAAACGAACGACGCTGTCTGCACTGCCTTATACCCTCCACCATAAACTTAGGTTGCTCGGGCCACGAATGATGTACTACATAAGAGAGGTTATGCAAAAACATCGTCGTTATCTTCCTGTCATTGTCCCCATTCTGCCATTGTCACATCATCGCCTTAATTCCGTACCAATCGCCCTTCTATTATTGTAATGCTGTTGTCATCTTTCCGCCGTCTTCACTTTATCATAGTATTCACGTAGTAATTTTGCAATGTCCCCATAAGTGTGGTCATACACCTTCGTAGACACAAAGTTCTTTTCGTTCCAGTTTACTTCTCGGCACAAATAAAAATGTAGTCTGAATGTTTACTGCACAGAATCGTCCTTGTACAACACGCTACTAAAATCACATACTGCCAAATATTCATGCTAATAGATTCTGTCATTGTCCCAAGTTTCATAGTACCTCCTAAGGAAAGCCGCGATTATGTTTTACTGATTATTGTCAGCCACCTTCGATGGTTATGTGTTACTAAATATGACAGCAGCTGCGTTTTAAAGGTTACTCCGGGGTCAGCTTTCTGCGGTTGGAAATATGATACCCTGTGACATGCTCCAGTAGAAAATGCCATGTTTTCTGAGCCCACGTGCTTTTTCGAAAACATATTCAGTCCATGCACAAGCTGTACGCGAACGGCGAACAAGATTCCATAGCGTCGAGAAGGATCAAACATACCTAAAATTCGATTGCTAATGCATCTACTCTCGTGCTTTATACTGGTTGCCTCTCTTGCCTTTCCTCCGAGTTTTCTTCTAGAGGATTCGCAGTTACCCTTCGATCTCGAAACATGTGCTCGTCGCTATAAATTTATGTACGACCATGGAATGAAGCAATACTTATGGAAATTGTTCTTGCGATATAATATTCCTTCCATTACGGAAGCTATTTGGGATCAGCCTAAGCGCTGACATATTTTGTTGCTGGATCGAATTTAAGGACGTGGAAAGAAATGTGGCTTGTGGGACACATCGCGCTGAAAGGTCGGCATTTCATTACAGTTTGTATCAGCCGTCATGTGGCAAACGTTTCGGGGAAAGTTAATGCAAGCCTGAAGTAACTTGATACCGTAAAGCACTGGCGTAAAATTATGCTCACTTTGCTGCATACAAGCTAAAAGTGCTCCCTACAGCAGGAAATTTTTACCCATATTCGAAATTTAAATGCGCATACGGACCGCTAAGATGTTAAATTCCATCAGTAAATGTAGGCATCGTGTGTAGTGTGTTAACGAGAAGTAGAATGCAGGGAATGTGCAAAAGAAAACACTTGACAGAGCTAATGCAAACACAGTGACCTTGAGACACAAATTACTTCATAAACAAAAAGAACCAAAAATGAGAATTTTTCATAAATCTGATAACCCTTGCCGTGGCTACCAATGAAAGTGGCAGAGAGGCTCGTGCACTGGACGAGCGTTACTGCATAGAGAGCTGGTGAAGGTGCAAACTGCTACAAAATTTGACTGACAGTCTCAATAGGCCTTGACAAAAGAAGAACGCTGCTAAAAACCTCATTAATCTGTAAGACCGCCCTATGTGTATTGAACTCTGCCGACAATAGGTACGCTGGTGATCGTACGTGTACATGGTGCTTTCGATCATTTCTTAGTTTTATTTCAACACGAAAGTGTTTTATGCCGGAGTCAACCAAGACTTCAGTGACGTGTTTCTGTCATGGATATCACGTTGATAAAATAGACGCTAACGGTATAGAAAGAAACGAAACTACAGAAAAAGGCCCGCTGCCGGGAATCGAACCTACGACCACTCCGCCCCTGACGATAAGCGCCCAACGCTCTACCTACTGCAGGGCTGGGCAGAATCGCAATACAAGAGTATCGCGATAGTATTTTAGAGATACTTTTGAGTATCGGTATTGCTGTATCGAGATACATTTGAAAAATGTATTGTATCTCAGTAGTGAAATACATTTACGATGTATCGCCTGTATCGCGATACTATGCAGGACACGGGTATTTCGTTACATTGCTTTTGTGTCGGAAATGAGTTGAGGCGTGTTTCCAATGGGGGAATGGCGTTTTTCTTTTCCTTTTTTGTGCCAAGACAAGCAAAGGCGTGCCGCCGGTCGCCGACAGTTAGGGTGGCGATGGTTTCCCCTCAAGCACAGAATGGTCCATGTACTAATAGTGTCTTTGCGTAGTATGAGCATCCTTGGAATAAAGAAAGTATTCCAGTATCTGTATTCCGGAATACTTTTTTCGTCTTATTGCAAAAGTATCTCCGAAATATCCCGTTACGTTAAAGGCAAATGTATCTCAGTATCTGTATTTTAGGCTTCCAGTTCATGTATTTCGATATCAGTATTCCGGAATACTCTACTGAGTATCTCTGCCCAGCCCTGCTACTAAGCTACCGAGGCAGATGCACGACACTCCGCAAATGGCCCTTATATATCTCACATTTTCTCTCGCACGGTGCTCTCTGTTGGCGGTCTACGCGGGGCGGTGCCGCCCTTCTGTGAGCAGTGAAATGAAGTAATGCGATATGACACTAGCGCCGATCGACAACGATTCGGCGACGACGCAGTCAAAGCATAGGCTCCGAGACTGCACGCCTGCAGGTTTCCTGCCGACGCGCAATCTCGGAAGCCATGGTCAAACTGTTTTGATACCAGCGGGGAACGCCGACCGTGCTGTCACCTAAGAGTCGTTCTAGACGCAGTTACTTTCTTTGCCTTTCGTTTCGTGTTGGCGTGCGACGGCTCGTTGTCGGAGTAGTGCAGCGTCCACATCCCAACAATGTTTCTCCGCCGCCGACTTCTTCGAGTGCGATAGGACCGACTAATAAAACTGCTGCAATAAGCGCCACAGAAAGGCAACGTTGTCGACGAGCGAATTTCGTGCCTTCGGGGAGCGAGACAGAGGCCAGCAGGGCGTGGCCTGCGCGCGTTCGGGGCTTCAGCTACGAACCTCTGCCTCCCGTGTTGCTAAAGCGCAGTGTAGTAGTGCATGCATAAGCATGCACAGGCGTAGGTTGCCTTATTACTCGGGAGCGCACACCGTGCCGTCGGTCTCCTTAATTGACGACACTTTGATGAAGTGTATCGAGTGCCAGTTTTTATCTTGTGTTTGTTGGTGTCATCTTTGCGAGGGATTCACGATACGCTGTCTCAAGGTATATGTTAAGAAGTTTAGCTACCACAACGCTGAAATTATGATCATGGGCGTTAGTCGTCGGGATGGAGATGTGTCACAACGTGGGTGCAACCACGTCAAACAGTGCTACGGCTGCCAAACACCAATACACATTGTACAGGCTCTCGTATATCACTACACAGTAAGCACTACTTCTGTCAAAACACGCTTTACTTTCGTGTTATACCGATTCCTAAGAAGGAGGGATCAGCCATGTTTTTCTTTCTTTCTCCTTTTTGTTTGTTAATTAGATATCAATTTCATGTGTTGAGGTAGCCGGCTGATGTTGAGATACCTATCCATATTTTCGAATCTAGATAAAAAAGCGTAGTACTCGACAGAAACAGCTGGGCACAGGGTTTTGCCAAAGAACCAATTAACAAATGGCAAAATGCCAGAGAACAATTAACTAAGAAAACAGGAGGAAGACGGCATGACTCATTAGACAAAAGAAAATGAGCACATGCTAAAAACACCTCATGACATTGAAGAAAGAAAAAAAAGAATAGGCAAGAAGGTTGCCGAGATGGCAATGTACAATCAGTATATCATTGATCAAACTTCAGCGAAGTGTTTGGTACACAGCACAGAGTCACAGCTCTAGAAGACATGTAGCCGCGATGGTGGCATTACTATAAACGCCCATGTGTATCAAGAGATACCCTTTACAAGGCCGTTTATGCTGACTGTCTCAAAAAGACGCAGTTTTGTCGCAAATGCGAAGCAATGAATGCAATAGCAATAAAGTGGAATGTTACACGAAGTAAGGCTGGCAGCCAAATCCATCAGGATCCGATCTAGCCTAACTCCACGAAACGTTGGCATAAGAGAAAAGGGCCGCTCCAGGGAGCGAAGCGGTCTTCGTGCTGTGTGTCGCTGGGCTCGAAATGACCAGAGCACAGCACGTACAAGGGTTAGAGCCGTCTACAGATCTCAGTCGGGATCGCGCCCTTTTGATGAAAGTACGCAGTGGCTGCCAAGAAGGATTAAAGAAGGCAAATCCCACGCATTGTGGGAATCAGTTTCGTGCGAAGCAGTCATGCAGTAGCAGCCTATGCCAGATTTTTCGCCTTGAGACAAGCGTTACGGGGTGGTTCGAAGCCTACGTGTAAATTGAGTAGTTGCGCGCATATCCTGTGCTTAGCAGCCGCGTACCAAACTGGCGTGTAAAGGGCAGCAGATGGTGCAACGTGACCTCAGCACTGCTTGGTTGCTGCCCGAGCAACGCAGCTCCCCTCCTCATCGCCATCCCTGCATTCCACGTCGCCCGACAGAGTATGCATGCCTAAGCCGCGCCCGCCTGCAGCCCTTGCAAGCTTTCGCTCGAACATAGAACATACGATGCGCTGGGCAATGTTGCCGATTTGGCCACAACATGAGGGCCTGAAAATACAGAAAATTGCGCCTCGGGTGTCCTTATAATAGTTATCGCAATGACACATATCTTGCATTGTGATATGCGAGTCATTCAATATCACGCGTTTAAATCCGCTGTTCGTATTATTTGCCTCGTGAGAAACGCTAAAATAAATTCTATTTGCCATTCCTCACCGGTACCAATACGTAAAATGAAGCTTCAGAGGAAGAAATGACGCAACGAGCGCCCAGGAACAGAACCCGCTTGGTTATGATTACCAGCTCCACGGTTTTCATAACCGTGTTTTCTTATTTAGCGGGGCGACAGAGGCTAGGACATAAAGGAAATTTTGGAGAAAGCAGTATAATCCGAAGTGCCTTAAATAGCTAGGATGGCTTCATAAAAATGCAACAAAGTTGGCTCCGATTAATATAGTGGAGTAAACGCAGGAGCCGGCGACTGGTGCAGTAAATGCGTTCATAGCCAGAAAGCTTATAAATCGGCCTGCACGATTACCTTGCAATGGTTATAGAATGGATGGTTTTTTTGTCGAATAACGTGCTTATGAGCTTTGCAACACACGAAGTCCTCATGAAGAGGAACCTATGTTATCAATGGGAGTAAGATGCAAGCGTTAACGTTCTTTTGTTCTGCTCAATTACTTCCCGAAAGAAGGATTTTGATTTTGAAGCATGGCGTAGTTAAAGGCTACGAAAAGCTTTTCACCGCCTCGTTTACATAAATCCAAGTACACGGGCGCAATTTGTCCCCATAGAAATGTGGCCGTCGAGGCTGGGAATCTAACCGATGTTCGCGAGCTTTACAGCGCAACACCATGGTGCTTAGTTACCACGGTTGGGCTTTTTAGGAATTACCTCAGCTGATGTAACCTATGCATCAGCAGAAATACCTCTGCTGATGCACGTTGATTTGTTCTTCAAAGTTTTGAGCACAACCGAGACGCAGCAATTAAGTGGCTGATAAAGGGGACTTTTGATAACTATACTTTTCATTGGAAAGACATTTTAAGCCATTGAGAAAAGAGCACTTCCAAGAGAGCCGGAGTTACCAGTGCCGCTGTTCTTAGTAAAAGCTAGTGCGTTATCAAAGAGCAACAAAGTTTTACTTAACAACAAAAATATTGCCGACGCACCAAGTGGGAAACTTTCAATCACTGAAAGTGCTTCCATAATGATGGCATTAGCTAAAGGGCTTTGCTGTCGATGAACGCTCACATAAATGGATTGTCCCACATATGGGCCTGCGTTGTGTTGAAAAAACTCAGTGCTGCAGCGTCAGCTGCAGAAGTTTGCTCAAGCGAAAGTTTAGAAGTGCCTCGTGCGCAGTCAACAACTGTGGTTATCGATAACCATCGAACCCGAGCAGCTTGAACGTCCAAAATTTCGGCCATGCATGGGCACAGTGTAAATACTTACAACTGCAAGCCGTAACAGGCACTCGAATTAAGGATTTGATTACAGTGTCAGGCTGCGCGGAGTTCAGCTTACGCCCTCTACTGTTACTGCAACAGTAGTGTAAGGTATGTGAAAAAAAAAAAACACAAAATATGATTAGCTGCTTAGTATTCATTTAATGAAGCAGAGATCTTAGGAAGCCTGGTCGCGCAGCAGATCAGCCCAGAAAGCAACACGAGCCCTCCTGCGGTACTTGAAAGCTACTTCATTGAGCGACCGCCTGTGAAACTGAGCACTGTGTGTGTGATGAGGAATGGGTCTATCCTTCTCTCTCTCTTCTTTTACTCCCCTACTCCCCCTCCCCATGTGTAGGGTAGCAAACTGGACTCGTAGTCTAGTTAACCTCCCTGACTTTCCTACATTCCTTCTCTCTCTCTTCTACTTACAAAAAGACCGGCTTGAATGAATCTTCAATGTATTCACCTTTGCCGCACATACCACGTTTATATATTTCATCAATTAGAAATGTGAACGTCAAAACATATAGTTACATGGGGGCACTGTTACAGATAATGCATTTGATCTGCAAAGTTCACTGTAAGAAAAGGAGGATGAAGAGAGATGAAAGTTAATATAACAAGGCTAACCAATTTGCTACATTGCACTGGAAAGCAGGCCTGGAGAGTCGAAAGACTAGAAAGAAAGAGAGACCGCATAGAAAACAACACACTCGGATACACAGTCTGAGCAACGACCTTTTCTCACACATATTTGTCTTCACCTACGTACAGCCCGTAAAAGTAGATTTCCTTAGTGCATTCTGGCCGCGTTGCATATTCCTTTATAATGTGGGAGCGTCACCACATGCACCGTATTAGTGAACCATTTTCTAGTGAAAGGAAACTACCTCAACTCGAAGCACAGTTCACCGCTTGTGATCCCAAGAATCTGACAGGAAACTGAATCATCGATTGAAAGAGCGTGTGCTTGAGCACGGCGGTAATCCATGTTCACTTTATTACGCCCAATAAGAACAGGGACTGAAAGGACCGACGTGGGCACAGCGCTAACTTCTAACGTTTGAGTTATTATCCAAAGCGGTACATATATATATATATATATATAATATATATATATATATATTATATATATACTATATATATTTATATATAGGCAAACATGCATGTGTACGAAGAATGTTAATATGTCAAGTTTTAAACGATAGTGAAAAAATTGTTTGCAAGAGCGAGATGTCGTTCTAGAATGCCATCTGAGTCACCCTCCGCGTGTTGTTTAAAAAATCAAAGCTATTTTTTTTTGGAGATCGATTGAAGGCACCAGCACACCTATCTTCCAGACTAGCAATCTTCAGCGCCAAACAAACTTCTCCAATCTTGTGAAAGGCCAGCTACCTGCGGTTTCGAGACGCCCAGGTGCTACAAAAGCACAAAAAGCTTTGTCCAATGTGAGTGCAACTCGCGAGCCAGTTGCCGTTATCCTGTGGCAAGAAATACATAGGCCACATGGGACCGTGTGCATATGACAGGCTGCGTGAGCACGCAAATAGTGTGCGAACTGGAGGTGCGGCCCATCTGAATTTCCAGTACAGGAGTGGGGGTTCGATCAAGTATATTCGCAGTGTGACGTGATAGGAAGAAGCCAGACGCAAACAAACACGTGAGAAAATTGAAGTGGCGAAGATCGCTAGCTTGAGAGTCAGTGTGTTGCGGCACCATCAATAGATCTCTAAAAAAACATGGTTTATCCCTCTGTCATAGGAATCGGTATAACACGAAAGTAAAACGTGTCCTCACAGAAGTAGTTGAATGTTTACTGTACACTGATATAAGATGGCTTGCACACTGTCTATTGGTCTTTGGCAGCTATAACACCGTTTAACGTTGATGCACCCACGTTGACGCTTGGTGGTACATTTTTTTGCCGACGACTAACGTGCATGTTCAATGATTGGAACAAACCCCTTGTGGTAGCTGTAGTAGTTAACTGGAAGAGCGTAATCAGAAAAAGCGGTGCGACAGCCAGGAGAGTCGTCGCTGATTGGACGCATAAGTTGGGCTAACGTCGCCATTACGTGGCATGTTAAAGAGTTATGACACCACGGCCGGACTAGAGGGAAAATGCAACGCGCGTCGTGTGTCCTCTGAAGGCAGGCCGCGATTTTTATGAAGGCGAGCGTAAGCGGGGAACGCTGAGCCAGGCGAGGCAGGCACGCGTCGCAGAGCTATTTTAACGCGATAGCGTTAGAGAGCTCGTGTCGCAGAAATTCCGTTGTCGGTGTCGGCACCGTTGGTTGTGAGCGAAAAATCGACCGTGAGCGAAAAATCGAGAAAACCAGCAAATAAAATAAAGAATAACAATTTCGGTTTCATCGAGGATCGAACCCGGGCCGTTCGCGTGGCAAGCAGGTGTCCTACCACGAAGCCACAAGGTTACTTCGCAGCTACTTCGGAAAAAAACACTACATAAATGCTATGTAGTGGAAGCAGTCTCCTTAACGCATTTTGTCGACAGGTGTCACGACGAAAACGAGCCCATTCGGCGATTTGTACGCGCATTTGGGAGACCATCAAACTACGTCGAAAAGGCCGGGATAGTGCAGCCATCGCCGCTAAAAACACACACGAACTTTCAAACAGCTCTAAAAATGGACAACTATGTCCATCTAGCGGAAAACATATCAACAAGCAAACAGCAAACGCTAGATAATGTGCTGCCATCTGTGAGGCATGTGAGACTCTTCATGGCCTCCGAAATGGCGAGCGCGCGGCGTGTATTTTAGAGGCCATGCGACTCTTGCTTAGATCGAAAACCTGTGCATTCGCGCAGCGCGCGTGTGGTGTGTGTGTGTGTGTGGTGTGTGTGTGTGTGTGTGTGTGTGTGTGTGTGTTGTGTGTGTGTGTGTGTGTGCGCGTGTGTGTGTAACAAAACACATTAATAAGTATGCACTTAGTGGTTGAAGTGCGCACTAGGGGCCGGATTTCGCTATTGCGTTCAACTCTTAAAGGCGAAGCTTAAGGGTCCCCCAATTTTTTGGTATAGATGGATGCTACGAGCGAGGCCGACGCTTGGGCTAACGTCGCACCTCGCAGTGGGTTCAAGGCGTTGACAAAATTGCACTTCTATTGAAAACGTGCCGAATGTGTCGGATGCGTAGCAACACCGCGTTGCAGGAGCTAATCACGGAGGCCACGGTCATGATGCATTACTTCACTTTAATGCCCCCAGAAGGTGACACACCCCGACGACCAAGGGCACTGCGAGAGGAAAGTGTGAGATATAAAAGGCCCGTTTGTAAAGCCTACAGAGTGTGACCGTGGCGCAGTGGATAGAGTGCCCGGCATCATCTGTTGTCGCGGACCAAGAGGTCTTGGGTTCGACTCCCGTCGACGGAACTTTTTTCTTGGCCATCTGATTGTGTTCCTTTTTTCGACGTCATTTCCGTGACGGTAATACGCCACTGAAGTCTCGGTGGACCCCGGCATAAAACACCTTCGTGTAAAAAAAAAGAGTTTGACTTTTTAAACATGACGTAGAGGGTGACTTCACGGGGACAACATTCTAGAATGACCTCTCAATCTTGCAACCCGTCCAAAATCAGCAACATGTAGCACGAAATATGTCTCCACAATTCAAGTCTCAGAAAAATGCGCATTGAGGCGTGGCCGATAAATGTAACCGTTCTCTTAAAATGAAAAACTTTTAAGAAGAGCCGTGACACATTTGAATTGCATTGAAAACAAACGCGAAGAAAATCAGATGGGGTGCACATACAGACGGTGTCTTATGTTTATGCGTACTTTGAGTATTTACCTCGGGTGCAATTTAAAGTTTTAAAATTTTATTTTCGTCTTTTCCACAGTTTCCTAGCCGCCATTTTGAGATAGGGTGCAACAGTTCAGCTATCCAAAGAATCAGGAACAATGAACTATTTTTTTTGCTCTTTAAGACTGTTCTGCATAACAACTTCACTTATTTAAAAATTACCGTTGAAATTTTTTGTCCTCTCCTAGTTGGCGCAAAGGGAGCATTCCTGACCGAAGTTTCTGTGGTGATTTAAGTTTGGTCTGTCGCCGCTCTACGGACAGTCCAACTTTATATCATACCTAGTGGTGGTTAATAAAAAGCCGAAGGACCTATACATATCCTTAGGAAAGAAAATTGAAGTAAGTACGAATCAGTTGGAGGCACAGCTCGCCAGCTCAGACCAGGAGGTGTGGTTTTCACTTTTGGGTCGGCGAGCAGACATAGCCAATTAGGCCATGGACTTGGGGCCCAACACATAGTGTTCCACGTCCCTTTTCACCTTAATAAGGTTTCTTCACTCTCTGTAATGACGTGGCTAATCATTCCGAAATTCAAGTGGCGCGAGTATATGCAGGCGGGCAAGTTAAGAGCAGGTAATATGAAGCTATGTATTGCAATTTACTGAATTAGCGTTTACCTTACTTTATCACTGCGGTTCTATAAGCCTTTTTCTCAGATTCTTGGCGAAGTCATCTGCCAGCGCCTCCGCAGTGTAAGCTCACGCTATTATTTCTAGTTTAGCATTTGACTTCATGATTCATTCATGAAAGCAACACCTTTGAACAAGTTTCCGATGGCTTATATATATGGTCACGCAAGAAGCTGAAATCAGAGTCCTTCAACTGCGCAAAATTTCAGGAACATTTCAAACAACCATCTCATATCTACAGTTTCTTCTCAAGCAGGCTCTTCTCGGCTGAAGAAATTTACATTTGGACATTTTCCGCGGATTAAGTGTCATCAAGCTACGCATTTCAGGTGAACGGGAAGGGAGTTTTGGAACGAACTATAATTTATGTTACAATAGCCCAGCTTGTAATCATCGAAAGAATATACCCAGGGGTGGATAGAGGGTGGGAGCACACGTGGAATGATGGTTAATGTAATTAAACGTTTGCAAAAACTGGTACTTTTTAACAACATTATTGCGCGTGCCCTTTGAAAGAAGACGGAAAATCATACAGTTTAGAGCACCATGTTGCAACGACCAAAGTAACCTTGCGCTGTTGCAAAAAGATAAATATCCTGAATCCTGTTCCGCTAATTGTAAGAAGAAACAAATTCTTCGTTGCGGTTAATAACGACGCTGTCATTGTGTCTGAAGCACTTATCAGCACCAGCATTGCGAAACTCCTATCGCAGGAGCAGAGGAAAAAAAATCTTGTTTCACCTGCCGCAGTTACAACAAATGAGAAAATGTTTCCTCGTAATTGTGGTGACTCTTCCTGTAATTGGCGGTGACATGAAAGTGCACTGTTCCGCAGCTTCACGTGAGTGCAAGTAAAAAAATACATGAAACAGAAACACACATGAACGCACCACAGATTTTTGTAGTGGGCGCAATGCTTAGGGCAGCGAGACCTGTCTTCACTCATTAGTAAGAGCCGTGCTTAAACGGGGAAGAAAAAATCAAGGAGCACAAGGTACTGTTGAGCGCAGCGCTGCAGATATTGCGCCACTCTGCCCGTACCTGCAGTGCTACGCTTGAGTGCAAGTGTATTTGGAAAAGCACGGACAATAACTATCATAAATATGTTACAGGAAACATATTACAGCCCGATAATTTAAACAATTTGTGGATGTTAGACAGAAAAGGCTCCACAAACAGTTGTGTGTATTTTGCAATCATAGAATCTATACGTCATATTATAGTATTACTTGACCATGCATACTCAAACTTGTTTGCATATAACAACTTCCTCCCTCTTTCCAATTGCTGTGAAGGAAAACGATAGTGCTACAATTTTATTGGTACGAGCACCGAGTTATACTCTTGTTTCTCTTGCAAGGATATCCGGTCAACCACTTGCTTCCGGTTTTAAAAATATTTATAAAAATTCTTCTAGAGAATAGACATCGATGACTCTGGTTCGAGTTGAAGAGTTATATCAGATACGATATCGTCTGCTATCCGTAATTGGCTAAGATATTCATCATTATACTTTATTCCCACTTCTTCCCAGCCCAGTCGTTTAAATACCTCCTCTACGCGTGAATGACGAAGCAGAGACCGATCCGCTTTCTTTGAGAATTTACAAGATATCCACTAAAATGATTTTGAACAGGATAAGAGCCGCACTACATTTAATAAATCTAGATAGCAAGCTGACTTCAGGAAAGTCCACTCTACAATAGGTTGCCTATACATGCAAGAAATCAAATGGAAAAATCTGCCGAATACAAAAAAAAAGCTTTATATGGCGTTCATAGATTACGAAAAGGCATTTGACTTGGCAGAGATACCAGCGGTTCCGGTAGTATTGCGACGGCAAGGAGTACTTGAAGTATTCGTGAATACCATAGCCAATATATACAGACATTCCGCAGCTAATCTGCTTCTCCTCAAGAAAAACAGGAGGAGAGAGAGAATGCAAGAAGAGGAAAGGCAGGAAAGTTAACTAGACGAGCGCCCAGTTTAAAAAAACTGAAAAACTCCAATAAACACAGCAGTCCGACAAGGAGATAAATCTCTGCTATGGTTATTCGCTAACTCAGTATAATATACGCTAACGTAAAATTAGAAGAAGCTGAAACGTCTCTTGTCCCCATAAAATTTCCTGCGATCTTGGCAAAAGATGGCGCCTTCCCCGGCGGCGCACGGAATCCTTCATGTGGTCACTAGAAACGCTGCCTCATTCGGCCTCTGTGTAATCTTCGAACTTTCGACGGTCGTACAAGTGTTTATTAAAGATTTATTTAGTAACTTGCTGTTAGTTAGGCGCCTCAATTTCTCATTTGTAGTAAGAGTAACAAAGGAGAATGCGCCTGACAACGAGACTATATGGAAACGATACTGATCAACCGTGTGTGTGTGTGTGTGTGTGTGTGTGTGTGTGTGTGTGTGTGTGTGTGTGTGTGTGTGTGTGTGTGTGTGTGTGTGTGTGTGTGTGTGTGTGTGTGTGTGGTGTGTGTGTGTGTGTGTGTGTGTGTGTGTGTGTGTGTGTGTGTGTGGTGTGTGTGTTGTGTGTGTGTGTGGTGTGTGTGTGTGTGTGTGTGGTGTGTGTGTGTGTGTGTGTGTGTGTGTTGTGTGTGTGTGCATGCGCGTGCGTGCGTGCGTGCGTGCGCGCCAAGGCGATGTACAGGGCTAGTTCTTACATGCCAAATTGGGTAAAACCAGCGGGAAACACGAAGCACAGCTTGTCCCGTCGTTTTCTTTCTCTGTGCTTCGTGTTTCCCACTGGTTTTTACCCAATTTGGTGTGTGTGGGAGCGTGTGTAAAATGCCGGATGAACATCGTCGGTTTAGCTGAAAAGAAGTATGGTAACTGCTTTACCAGTTTTCAAATTTAATTTTCATCGTTAACTTTGCTTGCACCAATGCGGGAGCATAGACCTTTGAGAAACCTCGTTTCGAAAAGTCAGCGAACGGCGTCGTTGCAATAGATCCACCTGAGTGGGACCTGTGTTACGCTTAATCAGTAGTTACGTAACATTGCAGCGCTACTCGCTTTGATGTCGACAACAACACAGAAATAAAAAAAACGTTGCATCAAAGGGAAGTCAAGTGGTTAATTTCATCACTCCCAGCAGCGCAAATTAATGCTACGCAGGTCTTCGAAAAGCGAGAGAACTGGCAAGAACCTAAAAAGCAGGAGGGCTATGGTGACAACATTGAGCGGGCGAAACTTCATTTCTGAACTTTAATTGGGCTTCGTGGGGCAAGAACAGCTAACTTTTTTTTTGTTTCAATACGCCTCCAAAGGCTGTAATTGAATTTCCACCTCGCTTTTTTGTGTTGTAAGGAAGAGACGCACGAAAAATTAGTCAAGACTCCAATCTCTTTAGAGGTGAATGGAAAAACCTCGTCTATTGCAGAAGCAAACTGCAGATTTATTTAGCTGCTCAGTGACCGAGTCTAGAATCAAGTTAACTAGTGAATGAGACTCGATGGAGGAGGGCTTGTCGGGGGGTTTTCACTTTTCAAATTAGGCACCTCAGTGTTGAAGAAAACAACAGACTTATCAACTCTGTAAGGTCCCCCAAATGAAATACGTTACAGTGTTCACACACAAAAAAAAAAGGCTTTCGAATAAAAAACTGGAAGATTGAGCTGCCAGTTAGTAACAAAGTATTAATATTTGCAATTCATGCAACGAAGTAGCATTTACTAGTGAAAAAACTCGCGGGGTCCCTTTTGCATTCAACTAAGGTGACGAAAGATGAAAGCCATTTTCTTTCTCTTCCAAGTCGATGTACTGAACGTCCCCCGCCCTCCGCAGAGATATTTCTGCACCTAACATGGTTTTTCTTACTGCCTCAAGAATCGGAGGCACTGCAAGCTTTCTGCACCTCAGCTGGTTATGCACTGCCTCTGTGATCGGCCCACTTTTGACTAGGCGAAGATGTCATATGGTGACGTCATCGTGTGACGTCACAAAATTTTGGTGATCTGTGACGTCATCACGTGATTACGATTGCTTGCATCAATCGTGTTGCAAACACAGGCTAGCCCCATGGCTACTATATATATAATACGAAGGCGAGCAGAAGTGCCGCTTGAAGCTTTTTTTTATTCTTTCTAGTGCGGAATATAGTTGAATATTAGCGATTGAATTCCACGATTCTCTGTGTGCCCATATTATTACAAATATATCCGAATATGACATCACATTTTTGGTATTTAGGTGTGTACGAGAACTGACTTTTCGTTAAACTTGTTCTGTGCATGTTTTCTCTATACGTTCGTAGGCCAAATCACCATTGTTGTACGTGACATGGGCCGTAAAAAGTTAGAGCGTATTTTCGCCATGTAATTGTCTTACTTTTTTGGATCGTGTTTATTGTCCTACATGATGCTTCTTTATGTGTGTTATATCTCTTATACGCAAAAGAGAGCCGCCTATATGCTCCAGCGCTTTTTACCAGTTGTTGGCTAAGCTCTTAGCTGCTGTAGCGCGTCAGCACTTGCCACATCCATTCATGATTCCAACATTTTTTTGCTTTAATTCCCAACTTCTTCAGACTTGAGGCAAATTACTACGGCAGTATAATTTCACAAGAAAAGCCTAAAATACAGGCCACTATTCATACCCCCCGACATCCGGACAACAATGAACTTGAGAGAAAAATATAGGCTTAAAGATATGAGAATTCGTACGTGAATAAATGTCACACTTAGTTTTTTTTAACACGAAAGTCTTTTATGTGTTTTATGCCGGGGTTCACCACGGCTCTACTGACGTATTTCCGTCACAGATATGACGTTGCAAAATATAAAGACTAAGAGTTGGCAAAGAAAAAAAAGAGAAGAAAAAGTTCCATCACCGGGAGTCGAGCTTACGACCCCTCGCTCCGCAGCGTGGGGCGCGAGATGATTCGGCCACAGACGGCACATTCTTTGCCATCCTAACGGCGAGCTTTTTATATACACCATTTACAGGTGGCTGTACTCAGAGATCGGTGATACATCAGCGTGTTTTCGTTATCACTAGCGAGATGGCGCAAAGGGCTAGAAGAGCGCACTTTAAAGGTCGTCGCCCCACGTGAATGAGCGCGCACCTCTAAAGGGCGTGGTCGCTCGTGCGCCAGCTTATCTCGTGATGGTGGTGGTGTGTACGTCTTGTGCTCTCATCGCAAGTTTGCGTCGGCAGCACGAAGGTCACTTCGCTCACTGCAGCAGCTGCTTTTGCGAAAGGAGCGCGCTGCTCTCACAGAAATAAGTTACAGCTGTGACAATTAGATCGCGCTCATCCTGTGTATGCTTTATAGTTCAGTGCGCCCTTTCTGCTCGAACATCGCGTTGCAAGTTTCGAGCTGCTTGCCGGTCTTCGCGTGACATTACAATTTGTTGCTGTAGCGAAAGAATGCACAACAAACGGTCAACTACGTATATGAAGACATGTTTCACTTTCGTGTTCTACCGATTTTTTAAGCGCGTGCGCCACGGGAAGAAAAACGCACGCTTATTGCTGAGGTGTCGCAATTACGAAGAAAATTAGTGAACTTATGTCAACAATTCAAGTTTTATTGTACAAGAAGAGAAATGACAGTCAATGTTGATTGTTTTTTTTTAATCTTATTATTGGCCAGTGGTCGTTGGTAACATTTCTTCTTCTGTATTTCGAAAGGTGGTTTTTCAAACTCCTCAGCCATTCCTGATATGCCCGAATTTCGCATCAAGTGACATCCAATTACTCTGTGTTTGAATTCTCACACCGTTTGCCTATTTAAACTTCTTTGTATGATTGTAGATGCCGTAGTGAAAGCGCACAAATGAGAAAATATTGCGAGCTGCTGCGCGTTCCGCACCGATACTTAATGACGAGTGCATTAACTCGAGTGCTTTTTAAAAGAAAGGTGGGGTAGCTCTAACCCTAATTGTACGTACTCCTCTCATTATCAAATCTCGAATACTTCTCGGTTATAGCGATTATTTCCATGGACGAAGTCGAATGCCTGGCACATTAGCGTTAACGACGTTCTGGCAGCCGGTATTGAAGAAAAAGAAACGAAGGAGCGGCATGAATCACAAAAGGGCTCATTAACGCTCCCTTTTATCCAGCGTCGAACATTCTTTAGTGTAATGGCATTCTTATGGATAACATTCACTTATGGTAAATGGTGGCTGGTTCATTGAAATTGCTAAGTAGATATCTGCGCTATGAACATGCATCGGAGGCGCATTCAAATAATGGAGAACATCGTCCACTACGTTAAGGAAAGCAAGCACACCCCGTCATGAAGTTCCGAGGGTAACACAATTAAAAGCTGAAAGTGCCTCAGGTATTAGGTTTATTTTATAGAGAAACCACGTGGCGTCGGCAAGTGGTAGATGAGAGCGTCGCATACCGTGATGCAGCAGAACGCAGTTCCTAAATTCCATGAAGAATAAACTCGCTAGATTTTATATTTGTATAACGGCTTTATTACACCTGGGATATTTTTTATAAGTGTCAAGACAGTTAAAGATAAAGCAATTTAAATAACGCGTCAGCGAACGGACCTTTCAATGCTCGTAGTATAGGAGTATAAAAAAATACAGTACCAGTATGTAAAAGCTGAAACTATACTAAAAATCCTGTAAACGAAGGAAGGAGAATTGATCAAGGGATCATTTTCTTTTTATGTACAACCTAATGAGACCAACATACACTGAAGCCAAGAAAAGTATAGGGGCATCAATTGCAATCGTTTTCAGTAATGTAGTAATTATTATATAAATATGAAGCAATTAATGTGGAATTTGTCAGGAAGATTGATGTGAAATGCCTAAAAGATTTTCGACATATTGCGTCCAACACTGATTGGACCTGTGTCATTCAATAAAAAGAGAGAGAGAGAAAGGTTAAGTGAAAGGCAGGGAGGTTAACCAGAAGTTTTTCGGTTTGCTAGAGACTTTGGATTTCCCAGAGACTTTATAAAAGAATCGCCGAGAAAAACCGTTTATTTGCGCAATTCATACAGACAAAAGAGCCTAATTTGTTTGTTGAGTATAAACAAATCATAAATAAATTGGGAGCCCACATTAAAAAAGCACGAAATGAATATTACTCAAATAAGTTCCAGACATGTCATTCCTCTAAGCAAACTTGGTCTATGTTAAACCGATTTATTGGTGGTAATAAAAATCGCATTGACACACCCTTCACACATGGAGGATAAATTTTAGACGGTGTCAATTTAGCTGATAGAATCAACGCGCATTTTTTACTGCAGGCACACTAAAGGAACCACATGTCTATTCCGTAGATTCTGTGAGTTTCATGAAGGGAACGTATTCCAAATCTATATTTTTATCACCATGCAGTAACGAAGAAATATTTCATATCATACATTTACTGAAGCACAAGTGTGCCTCTGGTGCAGAAAACATAATGACAAAGCCAGTTAAAGTGATCTCCGATATTATCCCTGGTACCCTGGCACATTTACATGTAACGTTATGCTGGCCACTGGATCTTTTCCTGATGACATGAAACTGGCCCATGCCAGTGTGATTTACTAGGGCGGTAACAGAGATGACCTAAATAAATATAGGCCCATCTCTGTGCTGTCAGTTTTTTTCAAAAGTCGCTGAATACGTAAATAACAATCGTCTATATAGTTACATTTCCGATAATAACATTTTGGTCGATCAACCAGTTTGAATTTAGAAAAAAAAATTCAGAATCGCCCTAATGGATATAAAGGAAAAATATTAGACAACTTTGAGCATAAATTCATAACAGTAGGTATATTTTTAGACCTGCGCAAGGCGTTTAATTCAGTCGCCCATGACATACCAAAAAGAAAATTGCATTATTAAGGTAGAAGAGGAGTTGCGTTGGACTTACTCAGTAACTACCTAAATAATCGCCAGCAATTCACGTATGCTAATAATATTAAGTCAAACACAGGACTCATATCAACTGGCTTACCACAAGGGTCTATTCTTGGTCCCGTTCTATTTTTACTTTATATAAACGATATAGTTAACGTAAAGGTAATAAGGACATTGTGATTTATGATGACGACACGAATGTATGTTTCACCGGACAGGATTGCCAAGAATTACAGTATGCAGCAAACGCATAGTTGTCTGAACTATCATTATGGCTACAAACAAATCGGTTGCAATTCAACGTCACAAAAACAAAGTATGTATTGTTCAGACCAATGAATAAAACCATTATTAATGAGTTTTGTTTAAAATATCACGGAAACGAAATTGCAAGCGAATCAAAAATCAAATTTCTCGGGGTTCTATTTCACGAGAATATGCCTTGGTTGGAACACATCACTTACTTGTCCACTAAAGTTGCTCGCTCAATAGGCATAAATAAATTACGTTATGCATTACCGGTTAGAACAAAGCTGTTATTGTACTACTCGCGTGTTTATTCTCATTTTCATTATTGCATAGTTGTATGAGTAACGACTACACAGATTAACGTAATGAAGCTTTCAGTACTCCAAAAAACTGTACGTGCTATCGAGAGTCTCTCAATGCGTGAAAGCACGAAAAGTACATTTCGAAAACACAGTCTCCTGAACATTTCACAAATATATCTGAAAATACTATCAATTCATATACACCAACTTCTCAGAAATGATAAAAAGAGTTTCGAACAACGATATCTAAATGCAACCTATCTTACGATTTTCGACATCAACACTATCACTTCCATACAACACGAACAAATTGCGGCCTTCAGAGACTTTCTGTTATCATACATCGTACCTTGCATGTTTATCCGCAAATTGATTTGCTAATAAGGGAATATTCAAAATGTAACATTCCTTCAAACGTGTTAAACAGTTTGCTATTAGCAGAAATGTAGAAAAAGCTTTATAATCTTCTCTTGTCTTCTTCAGGTAATTTTGTCATGATCTTTTATGTCCAACAAAAATTTACCAGCTATTCATTGATGTCTTAAACTACTGTTATGTACATGTGACTGGTTGGGATGTACTTTATTTGTATTTGTTATTGTTTCGTTTAGCATGGTAGATGCTTTGATTCGGGACAGTGACTCCATGCATTGTATAACTGACACATTGTATAACATCGCATCATATTGTACGATCACTGTGTAGAACTTCTGTAAACTTCATGCGGCAACATGTGCCTGAACTACCGAAGGGAAGTTGGGCCCTCGTCAGGTGCATTCACACACCTTTAGTCCAATTTCCTCGGTATACAGTGTTCGCTGCACACCGGAATAAAAATTTTGATTTGATGTGATTTGAAAAAGACTCCCTACTAGCCGCATGTTTTTAGTTCACTTTAATTTCTTTATTTTTATATCATAACTATCACATTACAGTTAATATCTAATAATGCATGTATACTTTCCTTGGCTTCATTGTTTGTTGATTGCATCAACAATCACGTGAGTCACTTGAGTAAGGCCAGGCTTCTGTTAAATAACAGTAATAATAAATCATTATATGATTATGTGGGACGCCGTAGTGGAGAGCTCCGGAAATGTCCAACATTCGTGTTCTTTAACGTTCACTGACATGGCACAATACACGGGCCTCTAGCGTTTCGCCTCCACGGAAATGCGAACGCCGCGGCGGCGATAAAACCCGCGACCTTCGGGTCAGCAGCCGAGCACCCTAACCGCTACACCAACGTGGCGGACTGTTAAATAACACTGTGCGGAATCGCACACCTAGGCTAGTAAGAGTTATTAAAGTTATATATAATACTAACGGTGCTTCGGTCATAGCGTAATTTCATGCTGCTAACTCGAAGCACATGTGCTGACCTATGTGCTTATATACCAGCCCTCTCATTACATATCGTATGCAATTCTATTCAAGGTTAGGTGTGATCCCAACCTGTGAATTCAAGTGCGCTGTCAGTACAAATACGTAGCGTCCTTCGCGGCAACATCACTTGTATGTGATCTGGGGTATCTGTGTGAGCACGCGTTCGCGTCGGTGTTTGCTAATGCAGTTTCCTAAATCGACCCACCAGAACCATATCTTGGCGCACCCGGGTGCTCGATCTTCATTGCTCGGTGCGACAACTTGTGCCTTTGACCATAAAATGGACGGCCTCAAGCTGCATCGATATCGCCGGCTTTCCATTCCACCCAGGTTTTGCTTCTCCTATGCCATGCGATGCTGTTTTAAAATACTGGAGAGATAAGAGCATGGAAAACTATGTTCGATGTTACTCTGTCATCAGCGTTAGTTGCCATCGCCCCGACATTTGTGATATCGCTTTGCTTTCTATGACAGCGTTAATAAAACGGAGGAAAACGCGATGAAAAGCGTGGTAACAAAACAGTCACAATTCTGCCGCAAGGGTGAATCAATAAATGCGATATCAACAAGGCGAAGTTTTATGCGCAGTAAGAATAGCAGCTAACTCCCTTAAAATCCAATCTGGCTTAACTCTACAAAACGCTGATGTAAGGCAATACGGCCGCTACAGCAAGCGAAGCGGTTTTCGTGCTGTATGTCGCTTCAGCGCGAAGGTGTCACAGCATAACACGTACAAGGGTATAAGCTGTCTACTGATCTCTGTCAAAATAGAGCGCGCGCGACGGCGCCTTTTGATCAAAGTTCGCCGACGCTGCTCAAGCGACGCAGCCCCCCCCCCCCTCTGTGGGCACCACTTCATGCTCTTTCGCCTGGCGGAGTCGTCCGGCACGTTTCACCGATTTCGCCTTTATACGGAACCTGACGGAGCGCCCATATCATTGCTATAGCAATGGCATAAATACATTGCAGTGTGAAGACACTAAAGCAGAAGTGAGAATCAACTTAAAGCCAATATTCGTACAAGCTTTTCCAGGAATCGTGCTATGTTGTTTAACTGTATAAATTGGTTATTTGTGTCCAGTTATTAATAATTGAACAATAACTGTAGAAGTAACAGTAATAATCGAACAAGGGACTGTTTTATTTATCTAATGTTTTAAACATGTTCGTGACAAATAAAGCCACTTGTTCTGTTTGGATGCAATACAGAAGCTGTCAATACTGTTCGATCATGAGGTTCTGCTCGAAAACCAAACACATTGGCTTACTTGCGCTGGAACTTGTCATTATGGAATACCGGTTACCCGACTTCAATGCCTTGCCTAAACATTGTTTGCCCGGGAAAACCAATGCTAGGTGGCAGGACAACGCGCTGCTAACGCAAACGAATGGTGCAGAGGCAAAGCCAGTTAACATTTAAAGGTTTAGTTCCGCCTGATCAGCTTTGAAACAACGACTCTTGAAGGGAACGCACGAGACTCTCAAGGATTTGGAAACCGTACTCAGAAAAATCGGATACGGAATACGTTAGGCACTGTTTATAGACATCCAGTACTTCGCTCAAAGACAACGGTCATTGCGTCTTAATGGCCTGCCCATTATATAAAGCAGTGATTATTATGCAGGGCGCATTAGCCACCGTCTCGTCCTACTACATTTCTGGGGGTGCAGATTCGAGCCGGTGCGCTTCTGAACCGGACGCTGCAGACTTGTAACGACTGCATCGAATCACAAAGTTCGCTTTTAGTCGATAGACGCATTTCCCTAATCTACGCGCATACCGCTAACGAGGGAAGGACTCGAAACCTTTCTCCGCCACTGCGGTAAAGCCAAAAGTAGCGAAAAATGACACGCACGGAGAGGCATAATCTTCAAACTTTGGAACTTGTATTGCCACAACTGAGGGCGCCACGATTCTTAAGTCGCAAAGTATGCAAAGTACGCTAATGAACTAACATTAGAATGAGGCGAGCTCCGTCTTTAAATAGGACCATTAGCTGCCACAGTTGTTCGAGCTCTGGCGCTCATCAATGTATACGTACAATACAGTTGAAATCTTTTCACGTGAATATGTACAGCTCAACATTCGCCTACACTGCAAAAAATCTGGCCCCTAAACACGGACAAAGCTGAAGGTATAGCGGTGCCGAGCACTTTTCCGCGATCCGAATTAAACGATTTCTCTAAAAGGAGTCTTCTTACGAAGTGCTTTCGTTACCACAGATAAAACAAAGCACTCCGTCGCTTTGTTTGAATGAGAGCACTGTTCCGTGACCAGAATAAAACAATTTCCTTCAAAGAAGGTCTTCTTACGTGCCTCCTACGTTAAGATACTAAAGACTGGTCTGCCCGTACTGTCCAATATAATACGGCACATTTGCCTTAATGCAAAATAACTGTTTTGTACCACAACTGCACCATAAAATCCCATAGAAGCTTTGCCACCTATGCAGGTGGCAGTCTCGGTATACGCTGGCAACAAGTGAGCGGAGGTCGACCAGTCCACTAGCCACATACGTCCACGTACACGTTCGGTATGGGTCTGTGGTTGTTGTTTCAAGCAGATGCTTCATGACGCATGAACCATAATTCCAATAGTTTTCCTCCACCTTCGTTCCTGAGCCAGCATCGTCGCATTGTTAAGGTCGAAGCTATAACCTGTCGTCTTGCAGTATTCAACAAGCTGTCTTAAAATGCGCTCCATGGGTGGCTTTAGCAACATTCCCACTTTGTGTTCTTTGAACGTCTTTGGCATTTTCCTGCCAATTCGCCGATGTAAGTGGTGTCGTGAACCCCACAACGTACTCTGTAGAATACCCTGCTCTAATCATCCGCAGGTGTGCGGTCTTTGGGCTTTGTGAACACATGTCCTAAGGACAAGGTATACACAAACACCGCCGAAGATTAGAGCGGGATCATCTACGAAGTACAATGTGGGGATTGCGACACAACTTGCATAGGCGAAATGGGTTGAAGAAGGTAATCGAAGGTTAAAGAACACAAAGAGGATGTTGCGAAAACCACCCATGCAACATGTTCTAAGACGGAGCTTGTTGAACGCTGCTGAATGACAAGGCATAACTTTGACCTAATCAATTCGACGATGCTACCTCGTGTACAAAGGTCGGAGGAAAAGAAAAATCTTGGAATCATGGTTCATTCATCACGGCGCATTGGCTTGCAACAACAACAGCAGCCCTCTACGAGATGTTTACAAGGAAATGTGCGACTAATGGACTGGTCAAACTCCGCTTATATTTGGCAGCGTATACTGAGAATGTCGCCTGCATAGGTGGCAAAACTTTCATGTCATTTTGTTAATAATTGTTGTGTTAAGTCAAAGTAAACATTTTACAATCAAGCTACACATCCCGAGCTGGTAGATGTGGGGGTAGCATGCCATGTGTAGATGCACTGTACTGTGTGAACTTGCTGATGACGGAAGCATACCTGCTGCTTCATGCCAAATAAACAGTGAAGTACACTACTACATGCTTCTTTAAATGCCACTTTGGCAGATGTATTCAGGAACATATTTGTCAAAAGTGTTGCAAGCCTGCTTATGAAACTGTGTGCACGGCCCATGGACAGTTCCACTTCGCTCCTTTCTGTACGTCTGAAAAGGAAGTGAAAGAAAACACCTTGAGCAACAGCAATGTTCAGAATTTATACACATTTAAACATTGCTATGGTGCATGTGCACATGGCCTCCCTTAGCATCACTGTTTCAGAAATCAAAAAAGCAGAAACGGTATTTTGCAGATATTTCTGGACTCGTTCTAATTATATGAAGAACAAGCAGCATGATTTCACGAAGACTTATTGCTATAGTACACAAGAACTCAGGGTTAAACACACTACGTTCTAACTGCAAGAGTATTTATTTACGTGCATTATCAATTCTATTCAATTATTGTCATGATGTTGAAGCAAAAGTCTTAACAGTTACAATTTTCGTACTTAATGCTGCCGAGAAAGCCGAGAGTTATGTGGGTGAAGAAATGAAGCATTGCGCATGTATAAAATGGAATCGGCTCGCACAAGACGAGGCAAATTGTAGACCACTGCGAAGGGCTACTGCTGCAGTGCACATATAATAAGGCTGAAGATGACAAAGATTAAAGCGTAAACGTAAAGGATGAGAATTAAATTGAGAAGCAAGGCTTGCTGTCAATAGCTCTTGAATTCTATCAGAAAACATGACAGTTGTATATCCTGTACATCTTAACGCGACAAAAGTTGAGCTGAAGATGGCGGCTTGAATAAATGTCAAACCATTGAACAAAGCGTGTTGTTGGAGCCAATGTTTCAACAAATTGATGTGTCTAAGTTGTTGCAGCAACCTTGATGCAATTCGTTGCCCCTCTAAAGAGGAGTCCTCTTGTTGAATCACTAGCTCCAACAACATTCGTTGTTCAACAATTATTTCATGAGCTGCACATCTCGTTACATTCATTACAAACCTCTACTGTACCAAATGCTACTATGGCAACGATAGTGGGTGCAATACTTAAGCTGCAGTGTCATAAGCAGGTGACCGGCTATTCAACTCTTTAAATATACCAGATCCATAAAGACTGCAAACCATGAGGCAAGCACAACACAAAGAACAAGCGTAAGGAAATTGAAAGAGGTTAACTTTAATAAACAAGGTATGGAATTAGTCATCCCCATTTTAAGTATAAAAGGTGGTTTTTTAACAAACTCCTTTGCTGTTGAAAAAGATCATGCTGCTAAAAAGATCATACCTGTAGCCATGTGATAATTTCCAGGACGAAATTTCGTGATGCTGAGAGCATGCATTAAACTTTATGCACGATAAGCGTTAGGTGCAATGTCAGAGAGGTGGAGATGATTTAATGGATAGCAAATACTAAAAATGAAAAGCTCTGAGTAACTATCGCAAGAATAAGGACGAAGTAAGGAGGGAAGCATATGATAAGCTAGTGCAATGTCTGAAGCGAGTTAATCTTGTCTTAGAATATGCAGTCATAAAGTGAGATCCAGTAAGTAGGCGTCACATGCACTGATTGTGAGAGAGATATGGAAATGACGGACCACCTTTTAAATAAATGTAAAAATGTCCACCCATGTACGTGTTGGGAACTAGCTCTCATGAAGCCCTAGGCTTAGAGAAAGCTTGATAAAGATGAACACATCCACAAGAGAAATCAGTAAAAGACAGATGGAGGATTGGTAGTGGAAAAGCAGCGAGAACAGCCAAAAACAAACTTGCAGGGTCTTTTGTACAATGCCGAAAAATAAGCTACCTATTATAAGTTTTTTTAAGGAAAGAAATTTAATTCAGGTAGGAAAGGCATTAAGCCAATTCAAAAATTGAGCTTGGCCACTTGCATGTCAATGCTTCGCTTTAAAGGGAATACACATAGCATCCATCCATCTACAGATGTGAAACTGCGTCATGCAAGATAACTTATACAAAGTTATTGCTTTGAGCAATTAGAGCAAAATATTTCAGGATACCACCTAACTGGGCTGGTTAGTACATGATTACAACGGGAACAAACAGCGCTGGGCACGGGACGGAAAAAAAAGGTAGACGAAGGCGACAGCACCCTCGTCTATTGTTCTTTCTTCGTCCCGTGTCCAGCGCTGTTTGTTCCCGTTTTAATGCAGAATATTTGTTTCTTTAATCTGAAGGTGGCAGTGTTTCATGGCTAAAATAGTTTACTAATTTGCATTTCAAGTTACATTTTTTCAGCCATAAGGAAACACTGCAAAATGCTGAAGTTCTAATGTTAACATTTATCAGAAGAAAGACTAATTCTTTCGTATGGAATACCGAAGGTTGATTTCCAAAGTTCATTGCCTTTGTATTTTGTGCTGTTCCCTTATCATTTTCCTTAAGACGGTTGTATAGATGTTCTTGGTTTATCTTGTGTTTTGTATATGTTATGCTCCTGTTTTTGCTTAGCAAGATCATTTTATGTGTAACTTATCACTGTAGCCCACTTTGCAATACTGCTTACTGGTGTCAGCAGTATTGTCAAGTAATAAATAAATAAGTAAATAGATATCCACTTTGTCATAAAACTACTATAAAAACAAAATAATCAGAAACGTTCCACCCAAACTGTAACAGTCAGAAAAAATAGCTTTTGACCCATATTGCAGCTTAGCTTTTGCTATGTAGCATTCCAAACAGAAATGTCGCCAAGACATTATTGTGTGGTATACTTTGCTGGCAATTTATATTCCATTAAAAAAAAATATATACTGCTTGGTTGTAAGCAAGGAAAAATTTACTGAAGTGATTCCTGCACAGAGTCTCGTTCCTTGACCTTCGCTGCACAGCACATTGGCACAGGATTCACGCGGGTGCCCCTGTGCTCATATAGTGCAAGTCTAAATGTTGCAGATTTAAGCAATACTTCTGTCTGAAATACCATGCAAGAACAATGATGTGCTGTGCAGTGAAGGCAAAGCTCCAAGAAACTTCCCACAGCCTTGTTATTTTTCATTTGAAAAAATTATTTTTCGCTTGAAGATAATATTACACCTTAAAAACTTTGTCTAAATTATCGCACGAGGAAAGCACACTATGATGTGTAGGCAACATTTTAGCTGGGATTGCTACACAGTGAAAGAGAGCCCGCAATATGGGTTCAAACACTACTTCTTCCAAGTGCCAATTTGAAGACATTTTTGCTTCTTTTTGCCAGCAGCATTTTCAACCCTTGGTATATGCACTGAACGCATACTGTGAATATATTTCACATGAAACATTCAGTCTTTTTTACAATATACTTAAAAATGGTGCATTTTGCAATGTTTCCTCACGACTGCAAATAGCATAAATTGAAATCAAAATAAATTCGACTATCATAGTCATGAAAGATTGGTGACTATGTTAAAGAAACAAATGCTTTGTAGTAATAGCTCGACGCAATAACCATGTGTCAATTAATTTGCCTGACACAGCTTCATTTCTGCATGCGAAGTTTGAAAGGTCTTTGCTGCATCATGCAATTCTTTCCCCGAAAATAACGCTTGAATGACTACTTCCCACACTGAAACATAACAGCACCAGTTTTACAAAATATTGGAAATGGTCAAAAAACGACCTGGCACACTGGCGTGAAATGACCCAAATAGGTACTAAAATAAAACAGTGTGCACTGTCAGACACTAAAATGAAGCACTAATCTGCTTGTATTGCTAAATTACTTCAAAACCCTGCTCTGAATAACTGCCCACAAGAAGTTGATTGCGAAAAATTTACTTTAACCTCTGACCTCTTTTTATCTATCTCTAGTATAATGACTCCTAACCTTCGGCACACACACAAAGGCACAAAGCATTTCATATGGTTCAATGCCTTCGAACAGTGCGGAAGGTCATATGTTAAGAAATAGCGTAAAATCTGGACTAATTTTAACCAGCTATGTTTTTATAACATGCAAACATCGAGAAATACACAATAATTTAGTAACTCGCCCCCTCTAAAAGTGTTGCTGTCACAGCTCCAAATTCCATTCACGAGCTATACTGGCTAAAATATTAAAACACAGCTGAATTTCCATCACAATGGTGGATGCACACAAGTCTACAATAATTTAGTAACTCACCCCCTATAAAAGTGTTGCTGCCACAGCTCCAAATTCGATTCACGAGCTATACTGGCTAAAATATTAAAACACAGCTGCATTTCCATCTCAATGGTGGATGCACACAAGTCTACACGAACAGGCATGCACTTTAGATTGACTTCACAAGCCAGATATCCGGTAATCCTGCCGTTGGAGAACGTTACCAAGTGTTTGAGCTAGACTACTACATAAGCTAAAATGGATGCTTGTGTGTGTTGGTATGACAGAGCGTAAAACAAAGCAGTGCAGAAGACTGAGCACACGAGCACAGCACTGTTTGTGTCTTCCCTTTTCTTGTGCTCCGTCTATTGCGTTTTTTACACTAATGCATTAATTGTGGAAACAACTAGCTGCCGCAATTTGGTCATCTAGGTTGAACTTTTTGGGCCTTGTACCAGACTAAAGAGCTCTGTTGTGAAAGCAACAGGGTGTAACAATATTGCACTACAAATCAGGGAATACAAAGCATCGATAAGAATGTTCAGCCAAAATAAAAAGGCTTCAGCAAAATGTTTAAGACACATACTCACAGGTTAATGCTCATTCACAGCTTCTACGGCAGCCCCATGATTTCTGTGCGTCCATCTGTGCGTGCCTTCCTTCCGCCTTTGGGCAAGTTCGTGTAGAATGTCTGCCAGGAAAACAAAAACATCAGAAACAAGTAGACTTTTTTTTAGCATGCCTCACATAACCCAAATGAACTTTTCTCTCCCCATGAGGTAGCTGTTTAGAAAGCATCCAAACAGCCTCTGCTTTGTCTATGTATAGCTCGTAACCAATAGGTAGCATCCAACACGACACCTGGTCATTGTCAAAGCATACGAGACAAGAAACTGAGACAAGTATAAGCAAAGAGCAAACGGCTATATTTCGCCATTATATTGTTTCCTAATCCAGCCCGATGCATTCATCGCTTAAATTTAATTTACACTGCTATATTGGTGTTCGCCCTAAACTTACTTTCCAAATAACTCACTAGATAACCTATTTCTCTTACGCACTATATGAATACATGTTAAAAAGATGGGGCATGCAAACATGGACACAAGAGAGTCAAGACACCTAAAACGCTGAGATCACTAACTGGAGGCTCATCACCTAATCTACCTTTACATTGTTGAGAGCGTAAATGCACGCCAAAATTCGATGAATGCAGTTTTGTACAAGCACATGAATGAAGAAATGCATCCAATTGTCGAGGCCTGGCATATCGATAATGGCAGTGCACAAGAGAGCCAACCGTCGATTAACTAGCATAAAGAA
This sequence comes from Rhipicephalus sanguineus, assembly GCF_013339695.2. NCBI lineage: Eukaryota > Metazoa > Arthropoda > Arachnida > Ixodida > Ixodidae > Rhipicephalus > Rhipicephalus sanguineus. The sequence continues at coordinate 67,382 of NW_023615962.1, forward strand.
GAAATCAAATGCTTGAGCAGTTATCTCTCACGTAGACTATCGCGCGTGCCAGATTGATAGGTATCGCCTCTTGCCTGGGCATGCACAGATAAGTTTCTGTGTCTACTTTATTTTGTGCCACTGTCCACCTTTCCAGTTGGCATTAGTGGTGTCTTGGTTTCTCTCTTGTGTCCATGTTTGCATGCCCTGCCTTTTTAACATGAATACCTACCAACCAGCTCAGCTGTCTGTTATACTAAATATGTATACAATCTAGAATTACCACTCTGTCCACTTGCTGATGTAATAATAAGAATGGGGTTCTGTATGTAAACGTGAAATTAAAAGCACAGGAACCTCTAGGATTTGCACCTCCAGCGAAAGTGCAACCACTCCATCAAGGATCGAACCCGCACAGTTCAGATCAGCAGCTGACCATTATAACCACTGTATTGCAGCGGGGGATGTTCACTTGGTAATGTAGGTTAATGTTAAGGATTATGGAAAGAGCTGTAGGTTGAAGAAAGACATGCAATTAAGCAAGGAGCTGCAGACATTATGCAGTTTAGATATTTCTGTAATCCAAAAGGCTGGTGCTCAGGGCATGCACCTAAGGAACTCCTGTTCAGCGTCTCTTTTCGAACCAAAGCTTAGCAGAATTGATGTTTCTGTCTAGATATGCCCCTGAAAACCACAGTTAAATAGCTGCAAAGTAAACACTAGAAGACAGAAAAAATCCATCACTTGTATGATATTAAACACATCAAGATGCAAATACATCAAACACCCTGGACTGTGAAACGCATTGATTGAAAAGATATCAGTTAAACAAAGCAGCATAGCAATGAACTTCCATGTAGCTGCCACACGGCAAAAAGCAGGTGGCTCTGGTGCCATGAAAAATCTATAATAACACTTGTTGAATATAGCAGGATGTTTTGTATGATAAATGTATAAATTACCACTCACAGAAGCTGACATGCTATTTTAAAAATCAGCATTGCAAAAAATAAAGCAAGAAAACCACGTGACGTGTGAATTTACCATTCATAATTTAAGGCTAAAGGGCCCCTAAACAACCCCGGAGTCTAAAATTTGTGACAACTGCACGCTTGCACAACGTGAACATGTTGTCACATGAATTTTTTCATTAAGTGGTGTAATAATGAAGCCACAGGGGATAGAACAAACATTCCAGCTGGTTTCAGTTTCTCGCTCAGCCTGACCGTCCTGAAGAGGGGCTTCCTCGATGTGCCACTGTGCCAGAGCGGTGCGGTGAGGAAGCACAGTAAAAGCACTGGCGAGATAAACCAATTCGCAACTCTTGTGACAACCACAGATACTGCATCATCACAAAGCCAAAATGCCGTTTCGTATTGCAGAGGACTATTCAACAGTCAGCGTTACTTAATGTTGCTCATAGGCAACATTACGCCACTTCGCTAGCAAAGAGGACTGGTAAAGCGCTGAAGAGGAGGTGCGGTTATTGTTTTTAGAAGTGGAGTGTCTGACATTCGGACAATGTGATTCCTGCGGCCCTCTGTACGAATTAGCGAGCTTGTTTGGGAGGTGTAAAAAAAAAGAAGTCGGAGCTTGCTGACTGGCCCTTTAAGAGAATGTAAATATACACTAGAAGGAAGTACACTTGTAGACATATTACTATAAGCTATAAAAAACAGGCAATTAACATGCTCAATCCATGCAGCATAGGGATGTCTCACACCTTTGCAAGAACTTTACTATGGTGGCTGCATGTTTGTGTAGGCCAGAAGCAGCAGGCACGTGGCTTCCATGAATTTGACCCGTTCGTTGAAGGGAAACTGCCGCTCACATCCTTGTAGCACTGCTTTTTGAAGATGCTTCCTGCGATAACAAAATGACCACAACACAATTATGGTCTGCAAATATTCACAGATGACATACATTGCTGCCCTTTCTCATTAAATTCAGCTCTAGACTAAACACTGCAATAGCGGCATCCTCCTACATTACAGGGCATCATACTGCTTTCCTTGGTCTGGTTTTTAGTTCAATAATTGTTTTCACCCATAACAGAATGTAGCACTAGTAAAGATTCGGTTGGGGAGGGTGCAGTCGTAAAGTGTGTATGCAAAGTAAGAATATGAAAAAAAAGAAACAATGGCATAATTTCACATGAGATATAACAATTATCATAATTCATGTAATGTCAGACACCAAGAAGTGTTTAATTGAGCAAGTTTTGACCTTAAGCTATCACAAAACAATGCCCTTTATGGAAAGTGGGATTTGCAGAGTGAACTCTGATGATGAAATTGGCTGCCTTTACTGGCTCTGTAGCTGCAAGTGCATTGCTAAAGCCGCTTGAATGCACTTAACAAGCCTGTGTAATGATATTGACAAATGTACAGAGAAGACAAACTCATTCGTTCTCACTTAGCTGCCATCACAGCAATACGTTGCTTCGTGTCAGGTTTCCTGGTATGCAGAATGCACGAACTTGGTGGCCGTGCCATACCACAATAAACATGATCGACATCTGCTCCAACTGCGTAGCTGGAAAGTGCTAAATTACACAATCAGCTGTACCATGCACACATAATGTAAATTCTAGCAGTGGCAACATTTCGCACCTCATAATAGCCTATGGGCATTGTACTCGTTGATGCTGCCACCTGCATTCCCTGTTTTCATTTCTAGCATGCATAGCACATGCACACAAAGCACCCAATAACTGTGGGAAGCAGAGTAGATCGTCCGAGGTAATCAATAAAATTGATTGACAGGAATTCCACGCATCACTCAAGCCTGTTGTTTAGCATAAGTGATGAGAATGTGCAGCCAAATGTACACAGCAAATTCAGTATTGGCCTTGAAGAATTGCAAGATAGGTTGAAGCTTTCCAGAAACAAATCGTATACAGTAAAGTCTGTCCCAGATACTGAAATCATGAAGTTATAAATTTTAAAGTGGGCCGCTATATTCTTCAAGCACCATGCATTGCATTTATGAAAACGCTAACATCCCTGTACAACAATGCGTGCTGCAAGAAGTCATAAACCTTAATATTTTTGGCACAATGCCATTTCCCAGTACCACGTTTTACAGAAAGGCAACATTTTCCTTTGCAAAACTAAGCCATGTTCCCAGGCAAAATGCACTGTCCATGGTGACAAACATGAAGTACGCTCTTCTATACAGCTTAGCTGGTTTACTGGAACTAAAAGCTACGGTAACGCTGTCTTAATTGAACTGGCTAGCAAGAGCCTTCTCGCTGCTGTTTATGTGAAGTAATTTCACCTTGGTGGAACGTCACAAGAGTAAGTGGCACATAATAATGAGTGCGAAAACACAGTAACAGGTTGTGCAACGGCTACCAGGTATGCCCATTCGTGGAAACTGTGGGCTCTTCCCCTAAATGAACCAGTTGGAAATAACCCTTTTGCATGAATAAACTTAAGTTGGTTGCTGGCATACATAACATTGTTACTCTGCATTTCCATCTCATTTATCTAGCGCTCATTGTTTCCCTTCGACATGACTAGCTCAAAACAAGATTCTTCTTCATTAAATGGAACTTTGTACATTACCTTTACGTTGGCTACAGATGCTTATTTCTTCTGCCTGAATAAGCACCTCCTATAGCATACTTGCCTCAGCCACCTTCTGGACTGCATGGTCAGCACTCCACTGTTTGTCGAGGCACTGCTGTTTGCTACCTGCAGTACGTTGCAAAAAACTTCAGCATTAAAAAAAAAAAAGGTTAAGAAAAGCCGAACCAGGTGTGCCAGCAGCACCTTGTCCTTTGAGGAGGGAGGAAGAGCTCTGACAAATGGCTAATTAAAGACAAGCGTCGTTCTTCACAAGCTATTATTATGCGATGAGAGGTGGGACTTCAATACACGGACGCACATATAGTGCTAAAAGCAATTGAAAATTCAGCTGAAAGTACGGCTTGTCAAATTAGGTGAACGTGCATAAAGGATAAAAATGGGGCAAACCAATTGAACAAAATACAATGTCATGCTGCAGAAATTGCATTTTTAGCAAATCTATGTTATCTATTGCTTGAAAGATGATAAGCAATGTCCAAGAATGCTAACCTAACGCTTTTGAGGGTCACGTTACATAATGACAAATAAATGCACGCCTAAAGAAAACATCCCTAAATACACTATATTTCTCCCACTGTACCGATTCACGATTCACACGGTGGCTGATGATTATTCCTTCAGAGCTCGTGCGAACGAAAGGATGTTGAAGCTTCGGTTTCACGGCGTTACTCCAAGTAATTTGTCGAGAGACATGCATAAAACGCATGACAATGGTGAGCCTGACAAAAATGTTGTCTCCTTTCAGCAAATATGAGCGTAGAGCAGTGCGTGCAAGCGAGCTAATTACTAAAACTTCATAACACTACCGACTACGTTCTTGACAAATGTCATGCGCGAGCAGAATCCTCACAACTACAACCGCATAAACTACCAACACGTTATGCGGTTTTCTTCGGCGACAAGGCGTACTACAATAACAATAACTCATAATGTACGAAGCGTAACGTTCACTTACCTCTGGCAATAAAAAATACGCTGGCAGCGTACACTGCTAGATGACCGCCGGTTTCCAATGGTGCGCCAAGCGAGGAATCGCCGAGCTACCGGCCGTCCCCGAGCGTCAAAGCATTTTCCAGGGCGACAGAACGCGTCGTCGACAAAGGATTGCGGCGCTGCTACTCACTGACGTGCGGAAACATTTGAAGGTGCTCTTCAAAACTATGAATCGCGTCCGTCGGTCACACCGAACAAAGCAGTCGCAGAGATTCAAGTCGCACGGTCGGCGTCTGGTGACTATTTGCCTGGTACCGCGTACAGTTGCGCTTACGTCAGTAACAACGAAATACAACACACAATACACACAATGCGAGGCAGCGCGTTAAAAGTCGACCGCACAAACAGAACTCGGCACGACGATCACACGAACGCAGAACTATACGGGCTAGGAAGGTCTCCTTAGTGTCGTGAGCGCGCCTGCCAGGTGGAAAGATTGCGCGATCCAGCGTGCAGACGGCGCTGCCGCTCGCTGGCGTGCTTTCGCGCGTGTGAGCTTGCGCTCTGTGGAGTTTCCCGTTGAAGCCAAGCTTTTTGTTGCGGTATAAGCTCGTCGTGTAGGCCACACATGGCGCTGATAAATTGTAAAACGAAGAAAAGAAAACTCTGGAGACTATGCGGGCAGATTAGCTTCTTCTGAACGGCACATGCTGGCGTAGAGAACAAACATATAGGAAATTCGGGGTTTGCGTTCTAGTTGATTAACATTCTTTTTCACGCAGTAATGTTTGAGTACAATGATTGAAATATTCATTGACAATTATAGCGGTTACATCAAGAACAAAAATAAAATGAACAGACGCAAAGACAGATATTTTCGCGCAGAATGTAAACAGTGAAAGGAAAAGATAGGTGCATGTAAAAAAGAAAAATAATTAATTAAAAGTAAGAATCAGCGAACAGTCAAATGAAATTTATGTACACATGAGGGACCTCCCTTGATGTTTCACGCCCACTCTTGCAGGCATACTGGATCCGTAGAAGCTCTGAATGAGAATCGATGCCTTTTCATTGCACGAGTTCTTTTGCATAACGTCATGGAACAGGTTGTCTTTTTCTTTTTAGGCATGTTGCGTTGGAGAGGCTAGAAAGATTTGCAGTCGCACGCGAGCATGCACGAACCTCTCAAGACGCAGCTCGGAATGAAATTGCAACAACCACGAAAATTCCAGGGTCGGATCTAAGAGGAACAGGGTACCGGTGCCCTTACCCCCTCCCCCCTTTAATTTTCGACGACCGTAGCGGCAGCCGCTACGGGTCGCTGCGAGCGCCTGCACCCTAAAGCTTTACTGCACCCTAGAGTTACTGTAAATGTTACTTTTATGTGGCGGAGTTGCTCATCTGTTTTCAAAACGCCGCTAGCAATCGTGCACTGCAGAGAAGCTGATGCGCAGGCCGCCGCCGCTGCAGCGAACCGGTTTGTACTCCCGTGCCACAGTCCCGAAAGGAGGCTTTCATAAAGGGATGCTTTTCACCAATACGAAGCAGCGCCGCATGTTCCTTGTGTCCTTGTCTATTAGGCACCGTGGAACGCCGCACAGAAGCCTTCGCGGTAGGGATGTCCGAAAAGCAAATTTATTTTAGGTTCGAAGCGAACAGTGATTACCTCGAATAATTTTGAATCGAATAGTTCGAATAGTATGCATCACACATTATATAAAAAAAAAATTAGCATAAATATTGTCGAGGCCCAACTAACCTGCACAGCGTTTTTTTTTTTTTAATTGGAACGAGGCATGTGCGACTGTCATTCTTTTTGCTGCAAGTAAACGCTACTAAACTGAGCGCTACGCTACTAAACGCTACGTTTAGTGGCGTTTAGTAGCATCAAATAGTAGCAGAATTTCAATTTCAGTAAGATGCAAGTTATAACCGATAAAATACGTCACACTATAAAGTTACTATACATATAACATATTATAACATATAAGCCCGTATAACAAGCTTTTAAACTTAAAAAATGATCAGGGGCGTAGCCAAGAAGAGGGTTGGGGGTTTCAACCCCCCCCTCGAAATTTTTCAATTTTGCTTGCGCATATATCCACGCACACATACAAACACACGCACGAACATACATAAAGTATGGTTAACCCCCCCCCTCCCCCCCCCCCCGAAAAAGATTTCTGGTTACGGCCCTGAAAATGATTAATCTATGTCGGAGTAATATGTTAATTTAACCTTGAAGTGGGGCTTCGCGGCATTGCGCAATTTTGTTGGTTAGGTACTTTCATGGCATTGCATTTTCAGGCTGCAGTGAAACCACCTTCACAGGTGGGTTACATGCCATCCAATATACGCCTATTCGTTCATTATGAATACTTTGAAATTTCGGAACCTTAAATTCGTGTCGAAGCGAATTCGAATACTATAATATTCCTTCGAACATTCCTAGTGCTCGAATATTCGCACATGCCTACTTCGCGGCAAACAGACGCAGACAGTCTGCCAGTATGTCAGGACGGCAGCAAAATATTGTCTACCCTCGTTGCTCGCGAGGGTAACATGCACAAAGCAACAAATTTAACCACTCTCGGTTGACCTGAAAAAAAGGTTAAAGATTTAAACCGCTCACATAGAGAACAGTGGTAGTTGCACGCTCCCCAGGCCTTCTGTAAACGCATCGTATCTGAAGAAAAAAAGATCACAGTTTCACCGCAAGCGCGAAGCAATGAATGCAAAGGCAACAAATTGTAATGTTATACGAAGGAAGGCTGGCAGCTAACTGTTTTGGATCCGATCTCGCGTAACTATACAAAACGCTGGTGTAAGAGAATACGGCCGCTCCAAGGAGAGGTGCGCTTTTCGCAGTCTCTTCGCGTTGAGAGCGCGCGTAAAAGAGTATACGAGCCGTTTGCTGATGCCTGCGAGATAGCGAGCGCGCAAGCGATCGTGAACGCGCTTTTAGGATCAAAGTTCGCAGTTGCTCCTCAAGCACCCCCCCCCCCTCGCATCCCTCCATGCTCATTCAAGACGGGCGGGGCGTTTCGTTTCTGCTTGAGCAGCATCGACGGCAGGTCTAACACGCGGGGGATGTTATCGCATGCGCCCTCCGAGTGACGCAGATAGGCCAGCTCGTTTGATCTCTGCATCAGCCGCTATCGTCGCCGCTGCTCGCGAGCTTTTACTCACGGGTAGAACCTACGATGCGCGGTGGGATGTTATCAATTTGGACTTTATACTGAACATGACGGCGACGACAAAAACCCGTCGAGAGTGCAGATATAATTGCTATCGCAATAAAAGTAGCCACGTGACGGTCTTTTGTTGGAAAATAACTTAACAGCGCAGTCAACTTTAAGACTTTTCGACTTTAAGACTTTTAGGACTTTCTTTTTCTTTAGGACTCTAGAACACTCTCTCCCTAAATGAAAATAAAGCAATATGTCCGTTGGCAGTTACGAATATGTACTCCCTATTTCCATATAATGAGAGCCATCTGTAAGTTCTACGTAGATCTTGTTCGTGGATCTGAAGGAATCTAAAGGACAGTTTTTGCAGTGTACAGCTTTGCACGTTAGTAGTGCTCATCAAGATATATAGTTTGGTGAACTATGAGTCACAGAATAGAGAATTAAACATTTACGGAAACGCCGCACGGTATGTTATTATTATTATTATTATTATTATTATTATTATTATTATTATTATTATTATTATTATTATTATTATTATTATTATTATTATTATTATTATTATTATTATTATTATTATTATTATTATTATTATTATTATTATTATTATTATTATATTTAATTTATTTTACGTACACTAGGACACTGAGGAAAGAGGGAGAGAGTAGGCTGACAAATGCCACTCAAGGGGCATGACGCTTGCCTACTCTTTCGGGAGAGAAGAAGGGATAGGGGAAAGGAAGATAAGAGGAGAGAAAGCTTAAAGAAGATATACACTCCAAGTCTAAACAACCATGCGTTGTCAAGTGCTAACGCCGCAACGAAACAATCACATTTCGTTTTCCAAGTGTTAACGTTCCGTATTTACCGAATCCCCTGCACACTCGAGCGTGCTTGTTTCGAATGTGCTGGTCGGCAAACGGCTGAATCTCAGGTTTGCGCCTCGCGATCACGGCTGGTGTTCTGCTTATGAGGAACGCGATGCGGGGATACTGGTAACTCAACTTGAGTAGCTACTTTTAGCTCAAATAAAACACCAGAAGAATGTAGACACACATGCAACCAGTGTGTTCTTTGTGTACATTTGTCCTGTCTTTTACTTGCGTACAAAGAAACCTACTCAGAAGCTGTTCTGCCCCACGATCGTCTGTTGTTGGACAAGGGGCGCCGTCAGATCACGAAATTTCTGCAGGACTGACCACTTAGTTGCCAACACGGATATGTAGATGAGCAACAGGCCAAGAAACATTTTTATGCACTCTGTAGAAGAACATGTGGGCTTCTGGCTGTGCCATAATGTGAACTCTACGTCTCTTCCACGGGGCGGATGCCCTAATAAGCTCTTACCGCGGTGTAGCGAAGCCGTGGACATCTATTGTTATACCACGAAGCTGCTGCAGAACACTTATTGTTGACATTCAATACTAGCACCGCATCAAGGTCTGAAATACTATGATAAGTAATATAACACCCAAACTGTGCTGTTTTGATAGCATTAGTAAGTTCTACCTTTTAATTCATGAGGCATGGGCATTTTGAATGTGTTTTACACATTTTCGCAACAGCGAATGGGAAAGAATTTTTTTTTAACGTCGATGTATTCTGATCGTGAAGGAAAGAAATAGCTAGGCTGCTTTACTACGCTTCGCACTTTTCACACTCGTTCCAGTGCCATTTTATTTCCTTCGAAATTGAGTTCTCGAGTTTCACGTGTCAAAGTCACAGTGCGATCATGGTACACGATGCATTAGGAAGCCCCGGGTTTATTTTGACCACTTATAAGGTTCTTTAACTTGACCTAAATCACAGCACAATATACGTGACGGTTCTTTCATTTCGCCCTCATCTATATGCACACGCCACGGCCGGGAATCCAAACCGCGTTCCTGCTATTAGCCGTGCGACGCCTTACATGCTAAGCTACACAGACGGGAGCATTTGGGTACGTTTTGGGTATGTGTTCCTTATATTTCGTAAATTAAACGCATAGGGAATCTACCAGGTTAGTCTTAGTTGAAAAAAAAAAGCAGGAAAATAAAGATAGAAAACTCCACTATCTTCGTGAGTTATGGAAGAAAATTTCAAACGTTACTTTATTTACATTCTGCATGCCCCTGTAAAAGCTCTTGAAACACTGTCGCAGCTAAAATACGTCGCATGATATGGGCCGCTGTGTAGTTCTCTGTTACACAAGTGTCCCTTGACAAATGGTGTGTCCGACCATTCTAAAGTTGTGTATCTTCACATCTTTTTTTTCGTCCTTCGTGTCCCAAACGCTCACGAGGTCAACATCGCAAGATGAGAAATCGCGCTTGTCCACCCCCCCCCCCCTTTACGCACTAAAAAAAAAAACAAAAAAAAAAAACAACCAGCTCATAAAGTCGTGCGGGACAACGATTCAAAAGTTTCGTGCGCCTCAAAAACGACAACGAAAACACGCGCGCGCACACACACGCACGCGGACGAAAATTTGATCCCGTTGACCTTTTCTGCCCGGCCTTCCCTTTGTGCCCCGAGTGATGCGGTATTTGTTTCGGAGAGATGTAACAACAAACCGTACAAATATGAAACAGGATTCAGCGTTTGTGCAGCACCTATTTTTGTTCCCCGGTGAAACAACGATAGAAGGTCGTTCGCTTAGCGAGAACAATGCTTGTTTGAGAGATGGCGAGCGTTTACAACGCCCAGCAGTGGGTAAAACAGGACCCAGATACAACGTAGTCCGAACCATTACCAATGTTGTTCTCCGGCCGCAGAGTCTATTTGATCGATACCGAAGCCGACGCTTATATGTCAACGATGTTATTTTTGTTACCGTCGCACCCTTGCATGGGCTTAATGGTATTTTTCTTTGCTAAACGGAAGGACAAGACCTGCACATGTGTTTGAGTGCGTAGATAATGTTCTCCTGTTTTCTAAAATGCCTTGTCATAGCGCAGAAAACATTGTCGCTTCTATGTTCGACCGTTTACAGACAACGAAACGCACAAAAGGTTGCCTTCATGGATTCTAGTTTGAAGCACAGACACTCAGTAAACAATGGGCCCCACGCCAATAAACTAAAGCACTGTATCGACTGAACTTGCGTCGGTAGACAACTAGCAAATAAATTATTAGAAATACCGACTTTCATCGTCGAAATTCGTATAATGAAGCTTTTAGAGCACTTTTAGCAGAAGCAGAATATGTGTGTGCCATAATGGCACATTGACCATTTTTTTTATTCTTGACAAACGTTTTCGAAGTACTTCTGGTAGAAATAGGGATGTATTTTGTTGGTGTGATAACATCTGAGCAAGCAAATGAGCAATCACTCAGCCAGCCGACACCATCCTACTATCAAACTTTATATTGCAACATGATTGCTGCAGCGCCAAAGACGGAGACGTAAAGGAACACAGAGTGCACAGGACGGGCGCTGTCTCGCAACTGAAAGATTTATTTCGAAAAACAAACCGAGAAAACCAAGAAGGGCATAGCAGACATGCGCATAAGACAGTGCGTCCAACTGCATTCCAACTAGCCAACTTTCCATTCTACTGCAGTTTATATTGCGAATTTTGTGATGTGTGGTGCTAGGAAAACCTAAACTGAATTGCAATTAGCAATTTCAGTTTTGATATATAGTTTACTTAGAAGTTTTCTTGCAACATCCCAACATGCACCGTGCAAATCTGTGATTCAAAGAGGCAGTTCAAAGTTCTGAAAGCACCAATCTGCCATTGTGTGCCAGATGTGCGCTTATAAGGCTCTTATTCCGTAACCAATCTATAAGGTTTAGATGTACTAAAACCCCGAAAAATGCATTAGATATTAACGATTACGTAACGGAGAAACAAGCCAGTACAGATACATCTGCAAGGCCAAAAAATGCGAGAGGCATGTATGTATGTACCGTTGCAGACCACTTTTTAATCGCATTGAGCATTTACACACCCAGATGTCTCAGTGCCTGCGCGTAATTCATGTTGTCCTTCTCTTGACAATTTTGTGCACTGCCTGGTTCAGATTAGACATACATCGGTTGGCCTTATTTACATATTCTACCACCTAAGCGGCGCATGCATACGTGTCAAGCACTCTCTGAAGATTTATGTTTGAATCTAGGATGGACGCCACCCATGGGTAAAAGTAATTCACCCACCTTTGCTGCACAGTGCGGGGTAGCATGAGGGTGGGAAGAGGAGTACCCGCTCGGAGAACAGAAATGTACTCTGCCTTGTCCACGAAGCCGTGACATTGCTAGAACTGCGCCACTGAATCCTAGTTGGTCGTTTCCAGGGCCTGGTGCATGGCTTGGTACTTTCAGGCTTTCGATGCGTTTCTTCTACACAGCGACGGCAAAGAGCGCCTTCGACCAACGCACGTCTTCTTTGCTTGCCCAATTCCCATGGCACATACTTCGTTTTCATTGGACACGGTAGTGGGCCTCGCCCAGTTCCTGTGGCAAATACTCATTCGTGCGGTTACGCCTCCGACGGCGACGGCGACGCCGCTCCACGCAGGATGGTCGCCTAAGAGGTGCGTCCTAAAAAGCTGGCGTAAGGAAATGTGGCAGCTGCAGCGAGCGATGCGATCTTCGTGCTATCTATCGCTTCAACCTCGCAAGCTTTCACTCGCACATGCACGTGTTATCGATTTGGACTTTATGTGGAACCTCACGGCGACGGACGCGCTAGAAATGCACCTGGAATTTCCATATAATTGATATCCAACAAAAGAGAAACTGATGAAACTTGCAGTGAGAACTAATGCCTAAGTGTTATCGTTTGCGCATGGTCATAGAGGTGTTGGTTAGGACGATAAAGAATCAAAAGATCCTTAAGAGTCTAAACAAGGCTTAGTGTACCCTTTCATCGAAGTGAATGGCCCACCGAAGCTCCTTTATATCGAAATTCTCACCTTGTAGTGTCGAAATGTGGCCCTTCACGGAACGAAAGAGATAACGCAGAAAAAGAACAACTTCCGCAGCAAATAAAGTCACACACTGATAAGCATAACGACTTCGGTACTCCTTCGCTATCGCAAGTTCATTTTTATAGCCGGGTAATAGGGAGTGAAGAAAACGTATTCCACTACTAGAAAGAAAGTTTAAAATATACCGGACATTGCCAAAAGAAATCAGCGAAAACTTAGAGAACAGCGCGGCGCTAACGCCGTTTTCCTCTTCGTACAGTTAACGTGGACAGGCCTCCACGAAAAATGGCCGCGAGGAAACACTTCGTTACTATGCGGGAGAAAAACGAAGTAGCATCGTGAAACTCGCGGGAACGACGTCGTTTGAAACGCAGTGGTCGTGCGGAAAGAAAGCAAGCACGAATAGAAAGGTAAGCCATTAAACCTTGAAAAATGAAGCGGGAAAGGCATTGGAGAGAGAGTAGAGGTAGCAGATTATACTACGGTTATGGTTGAGTTCAAGGCACGTATACGACATCTTCGAAGACACTTTAAGTTTTCACGGTCAAAGCCAACAAGCTGCCATATCTAGCGGCCGAAAACAAGCTGCCCTTCCTTTCTGTCATTCCTGCAGTCTTGTCACAAAAAAAAAAAAAAAAACGATCAAGAAAAGAACTGAAGACATAATGCGTATAAAACGTTCGCTTCTTTACATACACCTTGACAGCCTTATAGGCTTACGCCTACTTGTGTTATGTCAATTGGCCATTTACTCAAATAATGGGTGAAAATGATGAACGAAAGTTATCGAATTTATTCCACTAGATTTTTCTTTTTTGACAAGTTGGGTATAGTTGAAGAAAGGTTCATTGTAACGACTACGAAAGGTAGGCTCACTTAAAAAATCTCCTTGATTTTTTTTGTCTTACACCAGCTCACATTCTCGGCCAGGTCTGCTGGCAAACAGTGCGGCATGTCTAACTCCATTAGAATCTGTTCTGGTGTGACTCTACGAAACGCTGGCATAAGGGAATAGGCCCCTCCAGGTAGCAAAGCCGGTTTTCGTCCTGTCTGTGGCTTAAACGCGAAGCAAGTGTTGAGAGCGCGTCACGTGCAAGGGTATGAGTCGTATGCTGATCATACTCGAGTCGACCACGCTTTTTTGGCCAAAGTTCACAGTTGCTGCTCGAGTAATGCAGCTCCCCTCCTTCCCTTTTCGGCGGCGGAAAACTAGGCCACCAAAATCGGCTGCTGTTGTGATCTCATAGCAGCTTTCGCTGCAAAAAGAGTTACAACACCCGCTTCTCGACGTAGCGGGTGCGCGAAAACGCTGAGTGCTCTGCAAAAGCAGTGTTTAAAATCAATATTCAAAATCAAAGAAAAATACAGAACACGTCGCAAAACATCGAGCGAAGCAGAAATTCAGTGAAACAAGTTCATTGTGAACTAAGTTTCACTTTAACGTATACCCGTGGACGGTGGGAAAACTTTATGAGCCTCAAAAACGCTCAAATCGGTACCCGGGAATGGATGATGGTCAATGGTCCAACAAAACACTTAAAAAAGCCATACTGATGCGTTGGCTGGTCGTAATAACTCCGCCCTTCTTGGCTCTGCCCGTACGCTGACGTATCTCATTCAGACAACCCCAGGACGTCCGAAAGGCCAAAGGACTTTTCTTTGAACCATAGGGGATTATAAGGCAGCTCCGAATGACCGCGAGGATGCGGTCCAGTTGCAGAACGCTCTGAAAGTGACAGGCAGTGAGGATTCTTCTCAATAGGCGGTCAGATAAATCATCCGAATATTTCAGCCTCTAGGTGATGTTCTCACTGTACTCTCTATTTTGCTTAACTTCAGTATTTCTTATAGCCGTTGCCTGAGACCACTGAAACAGATTGTCGCTTGTGCGGCAAATGTGTAACTGTGATTCTTTAGAAAACACGTTTGAATAAATTTCCTAGCTCTAAAAAGATGATTTCATTGCCTCGAAGCTGTGTGCTGTTTATGAGAGTTTCTGATCCACATATGTACATAAAGTTTCCGTGTTAACCGAGTATTGTAATGCAGGTGAGCGAGGTTATATGAGCTTTTTACGATTACCGCAAAATCACAACGTGATAAAGCATGCCTTTCTTGTGCTTATTTCTACAAACAACCTAAGCAAATACAGTCAACTTACAGGTATACCCGGCAGGAAAAGTTTACGGGACGTGGGTTCCAATGCAAATTCGAATTTCTGCTGTGTTGGTGCATGGCGCTTCTTCATCTCTTGATTCTAACAGCGAAGTAGATGTAATATTAATTGATTTCAGCAAAGATTTTGACAAGGTTCCGCATGATAAACTAATTATGAAGCTTAGAATCCTTGGCATCCCTGAACACTTCATCAGATGGATTTCTGCGTACCTTACGAACAGGAAGCAATATACTGACATTGGAGGTCAACTTTCCGAAAGTTTACCAGTTACTTCAGGGGTGCCCCAGGACAGTGTCTTAGGCCCCCTGCTTTTCTTTGTATATATTAATGATATAGTTGACGTATCAACCCGTGGTGTTCGAATCCAATTATTTGCTGATGACTGTGTATTGTTCAAAGAAATTTTTTGTCCCAACGACCAAGTGGAGTTAAATACCAATTTAAATAATGTATTTCGGTAGTGTGAAAGATGGGGAATGGTACTCAACGTCGATAAACCGTACTCCTTCCTATTGCGCGTAAAAAAAAACGCCCCTGCCTTTTACTCACACACTCCGTTCTTTGCCACTTAGGCAAATCGACAATTATAAATACTTGGGTGTTACGATAACAACTGCATTATCCTGGAATACACACATCAACATAATTTGTTCATCTGCATTCAGGAAGCTCTGCTTTCTTAAAGAATCTTCGCGACGTCCCAGGTAATGTTAAATTAATGTCATATAATAAGACCTAATTAGACCTAAATTAGACCTAAATTAGACTTTAATAAGACCTAAATAAGAATATGCCAATGCAGTATGGGACCCATACACGCAAGTTAACATCAAGTCTCTCGAAAGAATACAAAGGAAAAGCAGTCCGGTTCTTATTGGATAAGTTTTCAGGAGTTTATTCTCCATCTGAAATAACGAAACCCAACAACATTCCCCTTCTTAGCGCGCGTCGAAAAGATTAGAATGGACCTGCTTTCTCTTCTTCTCAACCACATACTTGGCATTGACCCATCTCCATATCTGACACACCTATCAACCAGACCCACAAGGCATCATCACGCCAAATAATTGACACCTTATTTCTGCAGAACAGACGCTTATAAATACTCGTATTATCCACGCAGGCTCACAGACTGGAACGAAATAACTCAGGCACCCTCTTAGTATTTATTCCTCCTTCACATTCACCGTTCCTGCCACACGAAAATTGCATTGTCTCACCATTTCAGTTTTCACATGTTTTGATTGCAGTGCATTTTTGCATTTGTTGCCCTCAATAGAGAAAATGTTTGTATTGTCCTATATTTATTATTGCGTTTATATATTTAATATTATTTTTATTCCTTCTGTAATCGCAAATATTATGTAGTATTTCCATGTAGTATCCTTTCTTTTCTTCATTACGCCGTTATTCGCCATAATTATGAAATAGTTTTTCATGTCGCCTTTGTATTTACTAGAACTGTATCTCACACCAACCCTAAACAAATTGTTATGTCACTTCTGTATCAACCATGTCCTATTGAAGCTGCCCACCTGCTTATGAACATAATAAAAAATAATAATAAAAAGTCTAGCGGTTAAATGTATAGGTCGCAACAACTACTATATGCTGGAACATTTATACCTGGGGCAACGGTTTCGTGCATGCACAGGGCCACGAAAGCCCCATTGAGCTACTTGAAGAAGACACGGACTTCGCGAGCGTCCGTGAACTACCAGCGCGAAATCGTGTTTTGTGTTCACACTGTTCATCTCTTGTTTTTCTTACTCTTGTTCTTTCTTCTCTATCCTTTCTGCTATTCCCCTTTTCCCCACCCCACGTGTAGGGTAGCCAACCGGGCCAAAGCTTGGTTAACCTCCCTGCCTTTCCTCTTCGTTTATCTCTCCCTCTCGCATCCTGTAAACTTTTGTTGGAGAGTGTACCTCCTAAGCACGCTGACCTGTTAAAAAGTTGGCCAGTGTATTAAAGGAATAAGCTTAATATGTCAAGGATAAATGAAGTAATGCAATAAATTAAATGACTTGTTCCCTTTCATTTCATTGTTAATTTGACTTGTGCGACTTGATGCGATGCGCCCTTGGTCATCCTCCAGATTGCACATGTGTAACTATTGCTCAAGCACGTTATGTTTAAATGTAGGGATGTATGTATTGTACATCTACGAACATCCCTCTTCCCACAACGAGCGCCATACATCGACTTCCTCCTCGCAAGGTCGCTGCGTGAACGTCTCAGAGCATGCGACCACCTAAGTTGGCGCTTCTATTCCGGCATGGCTCGCCAGAACTGCACTGCAAAACACCATTGCAAGCACTGCCATTAGTTCTGCAGGATTTAGTTAGCCATTTCCTAATGATACAGTTTACGTATATTGCAAAAGGAATGTTTTATTTACGTAGTTTTTTTGTCCCTTGCGCTAACCCATCAAGTGTCAGTCGTTGCCCTTGCATGTCATCAACACAAGGACAAGCGAACAACTTGCGTGCGGTCATTACATTTTTCTGGTTAGTAAAAGAGATCTATTCCTGACACTTAAGGCTGTTCACTATGCCATATAACTAAATTACCTGTTTTGTGGTGGTTGTCAAACGCGTTTTTCGTTCGTAAACGATATATTGCCTTTAGTAATCTGCCTTTACTAACGATTGTAGCGTAAAAGCCTTTTGGAAATATGGGCCTAGGAGCGTAAAACGCGAACGATAGGATGTTAATTCAACTAAAGGACTTATAACATGAGTATCCGTTTTCTGCGTATATGCATGGAAAAATTACTGATTTTTGACCCTTCCTTTTTGAATCCCGAGGAAAAGCACGAAAAGTAATTCTGAGTACAAGACAGCAACAGTCACATCGCCTTAGATGTCTCGAACAGAGCAATATTTTTTCCGCATGTGCTCACTTATTAGCCATAGCAAATGGCCGCTGCTGACCCTTTGGCCCGAGACCTCATACTCAGCTGGTAGCAGGCTCGAAAAAAGAAAACGGGTTCAACGAGGAAGGTATCAGCAAGAAAACTGCTAAAAGGGCTGTAGGAGACATCGCGCCATTAAGAACAATTACGTCTCTTTTGCGGCCACGGTGGCGCAGCCCTTCTGCTATAGGTCTTTGCGAAACGCCCACGCTCCCTCGAGCTTTTCGGGAGCACCGAGCGTGGGCGTAACGCGTCGCTTTCGCGACGCTTCTAATTCTCTCCTGCCCCGAGGGATGCGACCCGGGCCACACTCGGTGCGGCCACCTATACGTGAACCCTCTCGATCTCGATAATTACACCGCCTAAAAATTGACTCGGCCCCTCCGCACCACCGAACCGGAGACACTTTCGGACAGCCCTGTCGTCTCTAGAGGGTTTGCCATGTCTACGAGAAGTACTGCTTGCTTTGTTCGTCCAATTCCTCGACCTCTTCGTCCGCTTTAGAAGTTACGATTGCTAAACGCTTGGAAACATGGATGAGGCCGTGAAACGACTAATATGCGCTTGAATATTTGCGTCCTAGAGGACAAGGCCATTGGGCATGAAGCAAGCAAGAAGCTCTTCGCTTTCTGTCTTGCGCGTCCGTTCGGTTTTAGAATCGCTATGAATGACTCCATACCATGTTATCTATCCTAAAATATTGCATACAATAAAACTCAAGATTTCGGATGCTAGGTGTTTGGAAACTATTTGTTACTAACTCCTAGATCTAAATAGATATTTGAACATCGTCTAAAATCTACAATATTCTTTGTTGCAAGATTTTAGGAAGTCATTTAAAAAAACGTTGAACGGCAATGTACTGCAAGCTTTTTGATTTCCCTATCTATCATTTTATTAGATTGTTAACTATGTCGTGCCTGCTGTAACGGTGTCCTTCTCATTCAAATTTTTATATTGAAGATCCTTATTTGAGCCAGCAGCCGAGGAGGGAGGGGTTGGAGGTTCAACATTCCCCCTCCCCTGGAAATTTACTTATTTTGCATGTGTATACCGGGTGTTCAAAGGTAAGCTTTACGGTTTTATTAAAATTCAGCGCTACAAAGAACGAGAAAACAATCTTTGCAGATAAGTTACGCATCCGGGGGGACCCAAATTTAGACAATAATTATCGCTAGTAGCCGCCCAATTAACGAATATTGAATAATAAACTTTTTAGTGACTGCAGCAAGCGGGCACGCTTGTATGGAATAATTGGTGGCAGTCGCGTTTCTACACGGTTCCGCTTGGAAGAGTCCTTCTAGCACGCCTGTATTCCGAGATATCCCGCTGCAAAGTTTCATTGTGGTTTGCATGATTACGCATTCAAGGCGGTGAGGATGGGCGCAATGTTCCTCCCTGATGTGACGCGCAGTCATTGCTCGCTATCGCCAGCCGGTATTAAAAAGCTAACCGTTATCATCGCCTATGCCTTCGACCCGTTGTCAGATTAAACGCCACACGCAACTGCCGCGGCACAGCGGGGAGGAGCATTGCGCCAGCGCTCACTGTCTTCCTTGCGTAATCATGCAAACCACGACTAAACATTGTAGCAGGATATTTCGGAGCACCGACATGCTAGAAGAATTCTTCCAAGTGGAACTGTGTATACATGCGACTGCCTCCAACTTTTAGTACAAACATGCCCGCTTGCTGCGCTCATTAAAAAAATTCGGCAGATCCCACCCTTTGTGGGAATCGGTTTTATGCGAAGCAGTGAGTGAGTAGTTCTATGCTGCATTTTTTTTTTGGCTTTGAGTCATGCTTTGCAAGGTGCATCGACGTGTTTTTGTAAGTGTAGTAGCTGTGTGTGCATCATGGCCTTATCAGGCACGTCGACAACACTGGCGTTTAAAGGGGAACCTATGGCCTGGCGTAACGTCAGCCCTCACGTTACAGCACATGCGTCAGTATTAGCGAAACGAAGTGCACTTTACGGTACGACGATGTGAATATCATGCGTAAATTTCGTTAGCGTATACATCCGGGGTTGAAAGACGCTTGAATATAGCTTGCTGAATCATAGGAATAGAAATGTAATGTTTATTAGACAGCTATAAAAGCGGAGCCAACAATGGAACCCCAGACGTCAACCTGACATGACGCCTGCATCGTAGGAATATATATATATAGCGCTTGTAGCTTTCTTATAAAATTAGATAGCCAACACCACTACCACAAGTGACGCTGCACCGACATTACGCTTGCAGAGGGTGTTTTTACAGCGAAAGCTGTTATGAGATAATTTCAGCGGCCGTTTTTGGCGCCGTAGTTGTCCGCCGCCGCCGCCGCCGGTGTCCGTAACCACTATCGCTCGAAATAAGAAAAAAAAACTAAATAAGAAAACATTCCAAGATGGAACGAGGTTCGAACCCGGGCCCTCTGCGTGGGATCCCAGTATTCAACCTCTGAGCCATGCCGGTGCCTGAAATTGCTTTGCAAAAACGTCCTATACAGGCTTCATGTCGGGAAGAAACCCCATTAACATATGCAATATTGCGTGGTACAAGAGTAAAATAAGCACCAAGCGTCGCACAACGCGAATTCTGTAACCAGGAATTACACAATCCGAATTGCCCAACGAGTAGGTTGTTGAATGCTTCCAACCCATTACAAAGGGATCTGCCATAATTCTTCGTCATCAGCCATAGCATCAACAAAGTGCGCATAATGCCTTACATGCGTTTAGCATGTACCACGGCTCTCCGTAGAATGACGAAAAATGGCACAGTGCCTGCTTCCCTACTTCTCAAAAATTACAATGATTTATAGCGTAGTGGGTTCCTCGCAAGTGCTCTTGTATTCGTTGCCAAGGAAGCCCATAAGCGCATCATCCATTTCCTCGGGGTCTCAGTAAAGTTCTTCGCCCCCCCCCTCTCTCTCTCTCTCCCACGTCAACGTATGTTATACAGCATGGCGGGAGAGGGAAATAGCGATCGGGCGTCACCCAATGCAAATTACATAACTGGTGGGCCGTTTAAAGATTCCAACCCATTACAAAGGGCTGAGCCATAATTCTTCATCGTCATCAGCCGTCGCGTCAACAAAGTGCACATAATGCCTCACAGACGTGTAGCTGGTGCCTCGCTTCTCCGCAGAATGACGAATAATGGCTTAGTAGGTGCTTCCCAACATCACAAAAGTTGTGATGTATGGCGTAGTGGGTACCTTGCTATTGTACTTGTATTAGAAGCCCCAAGAGATCTTACAACGGACTCGAGAAGCGCCGCTCTTCCAGCTTTCGCTGTGACATTGCTGCGGTTTCTGCGCAGGCCTGGTGTTTATTTTTTTTTTTCAAAGCAGTTTCCAGACCTTGCGTGGCTCTGCGGTAGAATACCTGACTGCCACACAGAATACTTGGGTTCGATTCCTCCTGGGATCCTGATACTTATTCTTTGCATTCTGTGGGTCAACGCTGCAGGTGTCGGTTTTTACCAATGTCTGCTGTCGCCGTTCTTTGGTAGATCTAAACTGTCCATCATCTGTAGCTCATACCCGTATACCAGTCTGTGGTATACGGGTATGTGCCACACGTGTCTGGAGGAATGGGTTTGAGGACGCACGGGACAGGATTTTCACGTTATTCATGTCATTACCAGACAGTCATATTCGTCAAGTCCTCTTACCCTCCCACGCTGCTTTTGGTCTACACCAAGCCAAGGAGGCGATCACGAGAGCACCCAGACGTAGGCGGATAGATAGATAGATAGATAGATAGATAGATAGATAGATAGATAGATAGATAGATAGATAGATAGATAGATAGATAGATAGATAGATAGATAGATAGATAGATAGATAGATAGAAACGCTCAAAGTGCCAAATGTTCGCTAAGAAATGCTTCGCATTTACAAGTTCATTATCCATTCTTAGTTAATTGGGCGGCTGACAGCGATAATTATTGTCTCACATTGTCTCACTTTGATATTCTTCCGACTTCTTTCCCGTAGTTTGTTCCAG
Source organism: Rhipicephalus sanguineus (assembly GCF_013339695.2). NCBI lineage: Eukaryota > Metazoa > Arthropoda > Arachnida > Ixodida > Ixodidae > Rhipicephalus > Rhipicephalus sanguineus. The sequence continues at coordinate 89,088 of NW_023615962.1, forward strand.
CGAGCACAATGGCTCTGCTGCCGAGCTAGCAAATGTTACGTTGAATTGTTATTGATATTAACCTTCTGTGATAATTTTTTCTAAACACAGTCTCATAAGTCACACCGTATCTGTGCCTTCCTGTTTGTACGTGCCGTTAAGGCGATTTTTAGATGCGAAGCAGCTATTGCGCTGGGCTTTGTCCGTAGTTCCATTGGAGACCGTCCGCTTTCTAAAACCTACCATAGCCATCTGTAACATATTGAGCGCGTGCTCGCGCCAAGGAGAAGTCTTCTTCGTCTTGTTCTTCGGCCACCTTGATGATGATACGTGCAGAGCACTTTAGGGGCCTGGTCTGCCGTATGCTGTCCTAGCTTGGCGTAACGCACACAAAACCATGTGTGCTGGCACGCGCTAGCACGTTCGGGCCTGTCTAAGGGGCTGGGTAAGACGCTGTGGCCTCTCTCCCTTACACTCTCTCAGCAATCACGTGATGGCGTCGGGGAACGAGATTCTGCAGACGCGCGATGAACCGGTGTGGCGTGCTCCAACAAGAGTTCGGGACGAGTAACAGCAACAGCAATTACAGTGAATTCATGGTGTGCTCCACTTGCAAGGACGCGTTAACATCGGGCAAGGTGCCCGTGATGAAGGAAACTTTAAGTCGACCCATGCGCTCCTTCGCATCCCCACATGGTTCCCTTTAGTGGGAGATGGAGAATTTTTTAAATGCGGAGCATTTCTTAGTCGCACCTGCGGCGTCGGTGGCGCCGTCCACACCCCCACTGCGCATGCTCGGCTCGTCTCGTGCCGGCAGCAGGCCTCTCCTCTCCCTCCCTCCATCTCCTCTTCCCCTCCCCCTCCCTCCTCCACCCCTACCCGTCACATAGCGTTTCTAAAAAAACAGATCGAGCTCCCATCGAAAAATAAAATTCTTTGGGCGAAAAATTAAACCCAGAGTGTGTAACAATTGCCAGACTGTCGGAAATGGCCAACCCTTTCACTTAACAAAATGACCATAGACAAAACCGCAAGTACGAGCGTCACCGCTGTCGTCTTTGTAGCGCTCAATGTATATGGGATATATATATATATATATATATATTGTTAAGGTGTTTAATAGACAGCACTCAACGACAATGAGTAATGGCGACAGTCACGGCAAGGCACGAACTCCCTGCGCGAGCGGCGTTCTTCTTCAAGCAATCAAAGAGGACGACCCACTAGAAGGCGCTGGAGAGGGTAACCCATTACCATGTCCCAAGGCTTCTCTACAATTACCCCGGGTACGAAAAGGGAGCCGTCCGGCGACCTAACAACTCGTCACTATAAGTGGGTCATAGTAGGCCTTGAGGCGCTCCACGTTGACAATGTCGCGCCCTCGACGGCGCATGTCCGAAGCTGGTTCGATGGGTTCGATCAAGTAGTTGACCGGGGATGTGCGCTCGACGACCCGGTATGGGCCTTCGTATTTCGGCAGCAGTTTCGAAGAAAGGCCACTTGCAGTGGTAGGGACCGAGAGCCATACGAGCGCTCCAGGGAGGAACGTGGGTTCAGAAGTAGTGGTGCCATCGCGAATGCTCTTCTGCAGCTCTTGTTCCTGCGTCGTAAATGTCTTGGCAAGCTCGCGACATTCTTCAGCGAGCCTGGCTGTGTCAGAAATGGGCGCACACTCAGATGGATCCGGCTTGTATGGAAGTATCGTGTCGATGGTGTGCGACGGGTGCCTTCCGTACAGTAAGAAGAACGGTGAAAAACCAGTAGTGCTCTGAGGGGCGGTGTTATAGGCGTAGGTGACGAAGGGCAGAATGGCATCCCAATTGGTGTGATCGGCGGCGACGTACATTGACAGCATGTCGCCGAGCGTTCGGTTAAAGCGTTCGGTTAGGCCATTCGTTTGCGGGTGGTAAGCAGTAGTTTTGCGGTGAACAGCATGGCACTCTTTCAGAATGGCTTCCACAACTTCCGATAAGAAGACACGGCCTCGATCGCTGAGAAGCTCTTGGGGTGGACCGTGACGCAGTATGAATCGGTGTAGTAGGAAAGAGGCAACATCGCGCGCTGTAGCCGCTGGGAGGGCGGCGGTTTCGGCGTATCGCGTTAGATGGTCAACAGCGACGATGGCCCAGCGGTTAACAGCCGAAGTCAGAGGTAGTGGTCCATACAAATCGATGCCCACGCGCCCGAACGGACGGTTAGGGCAAGGTAATGGTTGTAGACCTGCTGGCGACACGTGCGTTGCAGGTTTTCGGCGTTGGCAATCGAGGCAGGAGCGAACGAACTTCTGCACGTAGCGGTACATCCCACGCCAGAAGTATCGTTGTCGTATGCGGTGGTAAGTTTTGGATACCCCAGAGTGCGCTCATTGCGGGTCAGAGTGGAAGGCCTCGCATATTTCAGAACGCAGACTGCGGGGTATCACTAGTAGCCACTGGCGGCCGTCGGCGTTGTAATTGCGTCGGTGCAGGAGGTCGTCACGAACGGCGAAATGGTGGGCTTGACGACGCAACGCGCGAGTGGATGGTGTTGCCGTCGGATCAGTGAGCAAGTCGATCAGCGAGGTGATCCATTTATCCTTGCGCTGTTCGGTAGCGATAGTGTGAACGCTGATCGAAGCAACAGCTATGTGAGATACTGAGCAGGGGGCATTGTCGTCAGGCAAGGGAGAGCGCGAGAGGGCGTCGGCGTCAGCATGCTGGCGTCCGTTGCGGTACAACACGCGGATGTCGTAGTCCTGCAGGCGAAGTGCCCAGCGGGCGAGACGGCCTGAGGGATCCTTCAGTGACGACAGCCAGCATAGTGCATGATGGTCGGTGACGACATCAAATGGGCGACCATACAAATAAGGTCGAAACTTTGTAAGGGCCCATATGATCGCCAGGCACTCTTTTTCCGTGACTGAGTAATTGGTCTCGGCTCTGGTAAGCGTACGGCTTGCGTATGCCACGACATATTCGGGGAACCCTGGTTTGCGCTGCGCAAGGACAGCGCCGAGGCCTACACCGCTGGCGTCCGTGTGTACCTCCGTTGGGGCCGTAGGGTCGTAGTGGCGTAGTATGGGAGGAGACGTCAACAAACGACGGAGCTTTGCGAACGCGTCGTCACACTGGGACGACCACGAATTTAGGGGTCCGTTACTTCCAAGGAGCTTCGTCAGCGGCGATATGATGGCGGCAAAGTTTCGTATGAAGCGTCGAAAGTATGAACACAGTCCGACGAAACTGCGCAGTTCTTTGACGGACGTAGGTTTGGGAAATTCGGCCACGGCCCGAAGCTTGGCCGGATCGGGAAGGATTCCGTCTTTGGACACGACGTAGCCGAGGATTGTCAGCTGCCGTGCCACAAATCGGCACTTCTTCAGATTCAGTTGGAGGCCGGCGTTGCTCAAACGGGTCAAGACATGCCGCAGACGTTGGAGGTGCGTGGAGAAGTCCGGAGCGAAGACGACGACGTCGTCCAGGTAACACAGGCACGTGTGCCATTTCAAGTTGCGCAGAACGGTGTCCATCATGCGCTCGAAGGTCGCGGGCGCATTACACAGACCGAACGGCATGACGTTGAACTCGTACAAGCCGTCCGGCGTGACAAAGGCTGTCTTTGGTCGAGCGTCATCAGCCATGGGTACTTGCCAGTACCCCGAGCGCAAATCGAGAGATGAAAAGAATTCTGCTCCTTGGAGGCTGTCAATCGCGTCGTCGATTCGCGGCAGTGGATAAACATCCTTGCGGGTGACCTTGTTGAGCCGTCGGTAGTCCACACAGAACCGCACAGAACCGTCCTTCTTCGCAACGAGAACAACAGGAGACGCCCATGGGCTGTCGGAGGGCCGAATTACATCGCGTCGAAGCATATCGTCCACTTGCTCGTTAATTACCCGGCGTTCTGTGGGAGACACGCGATATGGACGTTGCCGCAGTGGTGGTTGGGCGCCAGTGTCGATGCGATGCGTAACAGCGGACGTGCGGCCGAGGGATGGTTGCCCGACATCGAAAGAATGACGAAATTCATCCAACAAGCACAGAAGCTGCGAACGCTGGACCGACGTAAGGTTGTCAGCAATGGAGGGACCAAATACGTCAGTAGGTGACGAATCAGACGTGGAAACAGCACTGATGGTGCGGGAACTGGTACAGTGCGAGTCATCGGGTGCGTCCAGAACTTGTGCGTCTTCAACGGGTTCCACTTTGCCGAGACATTCCCCTCGAACCAACGTAACAATGCACGGGGATGGGTTGGTAACAAAAATAGCGGTGCTGCCCTGAGTGACTCGCACGGTCGCGAAAGGTACCAGCAACCCTTTCCTAGTGCAGACGCGGGCAGACGGCGAAAGGAGTGCAATGGTGTCGGAGAGACCGGCGCAGTAGACCGACACAGCCGTTGACGAGTTTGGAGGCACTTTCGTATCGTCTTTGACGAGGATCTTGCTCACTGCCGATGGACTGTCTGTCGGCGTCAAATGTCAGAATGGTGAGAGTTCGATTTCGGCTTGTGCGCAACGAATTACGGCGTCGTGGCGGGAGAGGAAATCCCATCCCAGGATGACGTCGTGAGAGCATGCCGCAATTATGATGAACTCGACGTCGTACAGAACGTCCTGAATGACGACGCGAGCAATGCATACTGCTGTAGGATGAATACTCCGGGAGCTCGCGGTACGGAGGGACATCCCAGAAAGTGGCGTCATCACTTTTCGAAGTAAGCGGCAAAGTTTTGCGTCCATAACGGATACAGCGGCTCCAGTATCGATAAGGGCCGATGCGCGAACACCGTCCACAAGCACGTCGACTACATTCGATGGACTTCGCTGAGGGCTTTCACAGTTCGATAGCGTCGCAGCCCTTGCCTCCTGGACTGCGACGACTAGTTTTCCTGCTGTCGTGCGACCGAACGTGGCCGCATGGGTGACAGTGATCGACGTCGTGGAGACGGAGAGCGGCGAGTAGCTGGAGGTGGGCGTGACGTCGGCGACATAGATGGAGGTGGGTCGTAGAATGCACGGCTGGACTGGCTGGTGACAGGTGACGCGACTCGAGGCGGCTGCACGCGTTGACAATAACGTGCCACGTGACCGGCGTAACCGCAAGCAAAGCAGATGGGCCGGTTGTCGGGGGTGCGCCATCGGTTCGTCGGGGTAGGTCCCGCCCATGTCGCAGGACGCGATTGACTGGTCGGCTGCTGAAATGACTGCATGGCGGGCTGCAGTCGGGGCCGAGGGATGGCGTCAGCATATGTAGCCGGCACACCCGCCTCAAAGAACGGAGGTCTAGCGGCGGCTTCGGCGTAACTCATTGGGGCAGCCGCAGGAATTACTTGGGGCGTCCTGGCGACAACTTGAGCGTAACTCTGGGGCGCAGGAGCCGGAAGTTGCGGGTGGTACTCAGGCATGACCTCCGCAATTTCCTGTTCAATTGCTCGGCGGAGAGGAGGAAGAAGGGCGGTCGACGACTGTTGAACGTGCGGCGGGTGGGCAAAGGCGAGGAGAGAGACCTGGCGTGCAATTTCCTCGCGCACGAACGACTTGACTTCTGCCAGCAACGCGGCCTGGTCAGATGTTGCCGCCAAGCCAGCAAGCTCTGCGTCGCGTGATGGGGAGCGACGGGTCATCGAACGCTGCTGGCGGAGCTCCTCGTAGCTCTGGCATAGCGTTATGACCTCGGCCACTGTGCCAGGGTTTTTGGCGAGCAGCATGGTGAAGGCATCGTCGTCAATGCCTTTCATTACGTTCCGGATCTTGTCAGACTCAGACATGGTTCCGTTGGCCTTCTTACACAAGTCGAGGACGTCTTCGATATAACTTGTGAAAGATTCCCCGGCCTGCTGAGATCGTTCACGTAAGCGCTGTTCGGCTTGCAGCTTACGAACTGCTGGGCGGCCAAAAACGCTGATGACGGCGGTCTTGAAATCGGACCAAGTCGCAAAATCGGACGCGTGGTTGTTGTACCACAAGCTTGCTACGCCCGCGAGGTAGAATACCAAGTTGCTTAACTTGCCTTCCTCGTCCCATTTGTTGGGGATGCTGACGCGCTCGTAAATTGCGAGCCAGTCCTCCACGTCGGTGCTATCGGCGCCAGTGAAGATAGGTGGGTCGCGTATACGGGGGACACCGGGACATGTGCTCGTTGCGAGAGGAGGCGTTTGCTGGGCGGCGTCTTGAGGCATGGTAGATGGCAAGGTACGGGATCGGAGCTCCAGGGGCATTGAATGGGAGCAGAGCACTCTCCACCAAATTGTTAAGGTGTTTAATAGACAGCACTCAACGACAATGAGTAATGGCGACAGTCACGGCAAGGCACGAACTCCCTGCGCGAGCGGCGTTCTTCTTCAAGCAATCAAAGAGGACGACCCACTAGAAGGCGCTGGAGAGGGTAACCCATTACCATGTCCCAAGGCTTCTCTACAATATATATATATATATATATATATATATATACATATATATATATATATATGCTATAACGCCCCGCCACGGTGGTCTAGTGGTTATGGCGCTCGACTGCAGACTCGAAGGTCGCGGGATCGAATCCCGGCTGCGGCGGCTGCAGTTTCGATGGAGGCAAAAATGTTTGAGGCCCGTGTACTTAGATTTAGGTGCACGTTAAAGAACCCCAGGTGGTCGAAATTTCCGAAGCCCTCCACTACGGCGTCTCTCATAATCATATCGTTGTTTTGGGACGTTAAACCCCAGATAATATTATATTATACTATCTCATATCTTCTCCTTTGTACATGCTGGCACTGATCTCCAGGCAATGTTATTTCTTAGTACTTACATAGTCACTTTGAGACTAACGCTTAAGAGAACTAGGAAAATGGGGTCACTGGCGCAAGCGAAATGTCCAAGATCCGACAGATAACGAGAACATGAACTTAGAAAACCAATTGTGTTTACTTGCATTCTTGTCCTTAATGACTTATAACTCGGTTAGGATTATTATAATCAGAACGAGTGTATCTTCAGGGCAATGCGAAGGCTGGAGCTCCGAGCAAAGTGTTGTATGGGCACTGAAGAAATGAGCATGTGATGTGCACAGCTCAATAAGAAAAAAATTCAACCTTTAGCAAGCGCTAAGAGGAAGTACACTTCGCTCCAAATGTTATCGCGTTGCGTGTGTGACGGTGTGAAAAAATAGCCGGTCGACTATTCTTTACATAAAGAAGGACGCGACAACCAACACGAGAACTGAAAAGTGCGACACAGAAGAATAGAACAGGCGCAGTCTGCAACAGCGATAAAATTAGAGTAGTTTTCCCTGCCTCATAAAAGCGATAAGTTAGACGTTGATACAGAGCGCCCCGACAGGCTCGTTGCACAGCTTTTCGTTCTGGACCGCATAAAGTCAAAAGCTGCGTAACTGTATCGGTCACCAAAACAGGCCTTGCTAATGTTTTGCCTTTTCACCCACGCGCACTCTTTCATACGGCTGGAGCTTTACACACTGTGCAAACCATAGCCTTACACTGTCCCACTTCCCTTGTGTTTTCGATGTGACAAATGCCTCCAACGCATGAATAAATAAAATGCAGTGCTCCAAAGGGACACTCAATAACATTCCCTAGTCCGCCGAGCTTCGGTGTTACTGGTCGGATTTGTCTCTCTTCTACGCAAGATGGAATGAAAAATTCAGCAAGCGGATGTCGCTGCTTTGTGTTAGCGCGGTGCTCTGTCCATATCCAACGAGATCTTTCATGCTGTGCGGAATGAAAGGAGCGACCAGCGCACAGGCTATTCGCGCAAAGCAAACTCCACTCATACTGAAGAGAGAGTGAGAGCGGAGCGAGAGCGGAAGTTTTTGACGTGCGATGCCACACGATCCGTGGGAGTTCTATTGATTACGTTGCAAACGGCAGGATTCATTCATCTGTGGCTGTGTGCCTATCCTACCAGCTCTGGTGGTGTGTCGTGAGGAAAAAAAGAGCGTCTGCTGGCCCCGAGCGACGTTCTTTTGCCAGACTTCATCCCTATTATGCCTGTAGGCGGGTGGTGTCCATTTCAGATGGCTGCTTCAGCGCAACTTCACCATTAGCATTGAAACACGTCTGCTTGTTTTGTACAGTTTCTTCCGTTCTGGTATTCGCTGCGCGTTGCTTGCTGAGACAGTCTGCACTTTTAGCATGCACATACAACGTATTGAATAATAAGGCTCCACTGTCTGTGGATTGCACTCTCAAAAGCTTGCAGTCAAGATAGCTTACCCGATGGTCACCTTTGGCAGAAGTTACCGCAAAGATGCCCTAACATATTACCCATTCGTATAGAGCGGCTTTCTCTCGGCAGGATTCATTGTGTTAGCACGCTTAATGCAACAAAGCTCTGGATCGGAGAATCGAAAAGTAAATTTTCCTTGCCTGATGGTAAGAAGAAGCTGGAGCATGACAAAGCTGGAATATTATAACGTATACGTATTCATTATCATACTCTAAACCTCAAAGTCAACGCAATGGAGCTAGAGGTCGATGCGTTTCACTATTTGCTTTCACTAGTAAAAATAGAACAGGAACAAAAAGATCAGCTTCAAATTTCCGAATGCCGGGAAAAAATATTTTTCGCAATGTGACATGCCGATTGAAATTTCTTGCGAAATTGGAGCGCTAGTAGCGGCGTTTATTATTTTTTTTTGCTCGCTTTCTTTTCATAATCTCCTCATCATCTTGCTATTTTCGTTCAGGCGACTCTGCCACCAAGATAAGTAACAGCGAGCGATCATCGCAATAGATAGAAGGAAGGACTATCTCATCCGCAAGATCCTAAGAATTAACAGCTGCCACTGCTTGAAGAGCCAAAGTACAGGTGGAATCCAGCGAAAAACCATTTTGTTGGTCACGTGCAAAATTCGTACACGTTCTGCAAGAAAGGCTAAATGAAATGGATGTAACAGAGGGAAATGGACGCTGGGGGCTATCAGTGTCCCCTTGATGACCGGACGCTCATAACCTCCAGCTCGAATTGCCCCGTGAATAGAGTATTGGGCGCCGAAGAGCGGAGGACTCGGGTAACCGCCATTACTCGCGCGGTATTCTGGTTCTTGCGATACTACGGCTGTCGTATTCTTGCCCACGCTCGAGCACCGAAGTTCGTAATGCTACGTTAAGCCCTGAGCCCGGTAAACTCAAACATTCTATTTCCTTGTACCTCGTACCTACTCAACAATTCCTCAACATCAAAGGCTGGAATGAAGGGTGCACCCACCATCTCACCCTAAGCCCACCAAAGAAGAAAGCAATACACTACGACTACAATGAACACTACTTCCCAGGGAATACTGACGCATCGGATATAGCCAACGCTGTACGGATACCACCACCCAAAGGGCGGTGTACCGGACACCATGGGGCACCTGATCCCCGAGTGTCCATAGCATATCGAAACACACGCATCGCTTTCAGTGAAAAACTGTCGCGTCAGACAAGGAAGCGAAGACCTCATCGAAACGAGGGGGACTAAACTCGTCCACGAGGACCTGGAACAACAATGACGCCTCGTCTTCAGGGTCAAGGAGGCAGCCAGCGCCAGAGGGTTCCAGGAATGAGGAATGAGTAGAACCAGGCCTTGCGCCAGTACACTGTTTCAAATATTAACGTTCCGTTCATCATCGACACTCTTGTTGCTTTCGCGGTTTCATCAGTGGCCAGAGCGGTGGTCTGTCTGCTTTATACGACCAGGAATGATTGGACGTGAACGATGAACGATGCGAAAGGAATATAACTGAGCGAGGGAAATCGTTACATTATGCCGAATATCATCATAGGCTGGCCACACTCCATGACCTCTATTAAACAGAGGCCTTCTTTTGTTACCTGTTTTCGTATTTTTCGATTACAGGAACTCGTTATTTATCAGCGTGGTCAAGTAGAAGGGACGGAAAGATTCGTCGTAGCTAGTGTCTAAGCCCGCTGAAAGAGCAGAGAACGAAACAAAAGAGAAAGAGGCGTCCCTCGAGAAGGACAGGAAACGAAGGACTAGGCAAGAGCGAATGGGAGCCGAATGTTGTGGCGAGGAGGAAGACGTATCGTGTTGCGAGAGCGAGGCCTCCGCAAGTGTTGCAAAAGGCATAGCGCCGCGTCCACCTTCCTCTGCTGACCCACACCAACGAGACGCAGCAGAAGCGAGAAAATCAATAGCACATCGGTACACGCCTTTGGTAGCAGGTCAAGGGAGCGAAGCTCAGATGGTAGAAGGGAAAAAAACAAACAAAACAAAAAACATCAGGTATGAGAGGGAAAAAATGAGAGCGGAGAAAAAGTGGCCGATTAATGCTCGGAAGAGCAGACTCTTGCGTCCGAACGAATGGCTTCCTCTTCGAGGGCTAACGGTTGCGCGAACGCACGTGAGTGTCTCGTTATATATATAAGCTCGACTCAGGTGAGAGGTCATACTTTAGGAGCAGTGCTGGCGAAGCACACTTTTCCTTGAGATGGGGATAAGCACAACTTTAAGCCTGGAGATGTGCAGCCAAAGCTAGCTGACAGTAACAAAGTGACGTATCTCTATATACTTTTACCTAGTGATTTACGTAGTGTCTGTCGTCTTCACGATGTCCATTAGCGCTTTTTGTTCCCACTTATTTATTTATTATTTATTTATTATTTATTTATTTATTTATTTATTTATTTATTTATTTATTTATTAAAACTTTCCTGTGAACTTGCCAACAACCATGCGGCAAAATCTGAACTGCAACAAATTAAAATCTACGTTTCGAACAAGCCACACATGGGAATAATACTCGCTTCCGACTTCACTCGCCAGGAATGTTTTACCGCGGTAGCATGGACACGCTTCTATCCTGTTTGTTAACTTATGAGTACTTGCTTCTTAGGGGTTCTAACAGGACTTTACTTTCATACGGTGAATCACACTTTGTAAACGGGAGATCAGAAATAACAGTTTTCCAAGGACAGTGTTCAGTAGGCTTGCAAACACGAGGCAGTTATATC